>NC_090757.1:64299580-64342080 GCF_036898095.1 Palaemon carinicauda
ATATATATATATATATATGTGTGTGTGTGTGTGTGTGTGTGTGATTGTACGTGTGTGTGTGTGCGTATGTATGTGTAGGTAGGAGGAAGGCAGAATTTTCTGTAAAGTTTGTGTTTCTCATACAGCAAGAAGACGGAATATTATTCCCCAGAAATCATGGTGTGCCTTTCAATCTGAGAAGCAGAATTTATCACACGTGTGCAGAGTACGAAAATGGCTCTTTCACTTTATCTTATCAAATTCTTCGTCCTTGACAACATGTTTCAGATAATGAGTACATTAATGTGTACCTATATTTTAATCTTTCTTGTGGTTCTCTAAAAGTTTACAAGACAAATTCATGAAAATCTGAATGTTCGATTTAAATTCATATATATCTCTGATAATAATAATAATAATAATAATAATAATAATAATAATGATAATAATAATAATAATAATAATAATAATAATGCTTATTTAAGTTAACCATTCTTTATCTAGGATTATCACATTCATTATATAAAGGCTTCGAGAGGTAGGGCAACTCTTATCACTGTAATGCACATGTAACAAGCAATGCGTTTACAAATAAAGAAGAATATTTTCTATCCAATCCGTCTACGGAGAAAGTATAGTAACCGCCATCAGATTCCATTGAATTTGAATGCCAAAGTTCATTGAATATAACACACTCTAATTTCAACTCTGTTTTCATTACCATTATCATATTGTCCATTTTTATACCAATGTCAACCTTATTTACATAGACAGTACAATATACAAATGCAATTGTCACTTAGATGACCCTTTAGGTGCATATAGATACATGTGTTCACTAAATAACATTAAATATTTAGTATCTCGTCATTGATTCATGCTTCCTGCAAGCACGTCACATTGTAGACTTCTTGAGTGCCTCAAACACCCATCCCGCCTCCCAGTTCGGTGCTTCCTGTACTGCCTGCTCCAAAAATGTCTACCACTGACCCAGACTCATCTATCCATGCTGACACAGTGAAAATCCTGCCCGTCGCCAATGGTGATGCATTTGCCTTGTTTCAGTTCGCCAAGGTTCAGTTCCACATTAAGGGCATGTCTTGCTCATCTAGCAAAGCAGATTACATTTTACCTGCAATCCCCAATGACACCTTCCCAGAAATCTATGATTGGCTTTGAAAGCAAAGCAACACTCCCATACAGTATGAAGCCCTCAAATCATACCTCCTGGAATAGTACTCACTATCTCCACCCATCCGTTTGGGCCAAATTTAATAATCATTGGGGGATCAACAGGTGTCAATCCCCTCAGATAAATAATTATCATTTCCTTCAGCCTGCAAAATATGGTTCTCCTCATGAAGTGAACCAACTCTGTGCCCTTTGAGTACAATACTATACTCACTATGGTGCCACTCAACAACAACTCTTTGGTATCTATTACTAAAAAATTCATTAATGACAATAAGGAAAGATCCACTCACTCCCAACTCTTGGAGTTTTAAAACAAGGGCACCATGATTAACATGGTCAAAGGCAGCACTAAATTCAAGGTCAATTATACGAACTTCCTGACCACAATCAGTGGATTTCTGTACAGCATTGGAGATTGTAAGAAGGACATCACATGCTCCAAGGCCTTTACGAAAGTCAAATTGCAAACTAGGGAACAGATGATCACCTACAGCAAACCTATTTAGAGGTTTTGCCAAAAGACGTTAAAGTACTTTATGAAATATGGGAGTTATGGAAATTCTGTAGTAATCAACTAGGCTTGAGCTACCACAAACGCATTTACATAATTGAGTAGCATTACCAATTCTCCAACAAGTGCTAAAAGAAAATCTTCTTGCTAACTTGCACAAAATAACAGAGCTAAGAAATCTGCAGTCTTTATAAAAAACAAAGGAAAAATACCATTTGGATCTATACCTCCATAAGCATCAAGGTCCACCAAGAGAGCTTCAATTTCACGAGAACGTAAAGCTAAACTAGTTAGTTTAGCCTCAGGAAAACAAAAATGAAGAAGATCGAATTTCTAATTACTCTGCTTACTGTCAAGCACATCAGCCAAAATGGTTGCCCTTTCCCTAGGATAGTGAGTGACAGAGCCATCTGGATTAATTAAAAGAGGAACTGTTGTGTCTATACCAAAGAAATTTGATTTAGAGGCA
Organism: Palaemon carinicauda; assembly: GCF_036898095.1. Classification (NCBI taxonomy): domain Eukaryota; kingdom Metazoa; phylum Arthropoda; class Malacostraca; order Decapoda; family Palaemonidae; genus Palaemon; species Palaemon carinicauda. The sequence continues at coordinate 64,301,734 of NC_090757.1, forward strand.
GCCTATCACTTATGTTCCTGGGTTGTAAGAGAAAGGGATTCATAATGGTTGAATTGTAATCCCTTTTAGTTGAAGCATAAACTCTCTGAGCAAAAGTTCTAAGCTGATTATAGTTATTCCAATTCAAATCTGATCCACTACTCTTCCAAAGATGATAGGACTCCTGCTTCTCCAAATAAGCATGTCTACAGTTATCTTTGAACCAGGGTTTGTCTTTCTCACGGTACCTTAGCACACGAGCACAGGAATACGTCTGTCAATTATATTGACTAGATTCTCATTCAAAGGAACAACAGGCTCAGCAATATTTCAAATATGAGACCAATTTTAGTCCAAAAGGTCTTTCAAAATGTCATTCCAGTCTGCTTGAGGTTTATATATATATATATATATATATATATATATATATATATACAGATATATATATATATATATATATATATATATATATATATATATATATATATATATATATATATATATATCTTTCATGAATATGAAACATATATATATATATATATATATATATATATATATATATATATATATATATATATATATATATATATATATATATATATCTTTCATGAATATGAAACATCCGGGACAAGCTGCTTAGTCTTCACTACAAATGCAATCAAGGCATGATCGGATGTTCCAACTGAAGAACCAGCCTTACTTGTTATCACGTCGGTGGTGTCGGCGTATGCAAGGTCCAAGCAGTTACCAGACCTATGAGTAGCTTCACTTATGATTTGCTCACAACCTGATTAAGAAGCAAAGTCCAAAGGTCTTAAGCCATGGCGATCAGTAGGAGAAACATAGCTCAACCACTCTCTATGGTGAATATTGAAATCACCAATAAAATCAAAAGAGGCCTTACTATCATCTTCTTGTATCTTAGTCATAATGGTAAAAAGACAATCGAAGATAGAATCATCCTTGTCTAGATTCTGGTAGATCGAACACAAATAGAAGTTGTTATGCCTGCCATAAACTTTTATTGCCTTAATCTCACGGAATCTACATTCATAGGAGGACTATTGAAAAGCAGGGGACTCATGCCTAATATACACCGCCATGAATGGCATTCCTTTACAAAATTATTTGCTTCTTAGAACCAGTTATAATGAGCCATATGCTTAAGTTATATTAAAAAAAGTATCTGAGCACAAAAGAATATCATAATATCTGGACGCAACTGTGAGGTCTTGGATATTTGCATACAGACCATGAATAGATAATACTAACGATGTCTAGGCTGTACTGGTCCTGGATTTCACTCACTGTCTCCAGACAGGAGAAAAAAGTCGATAGAGTGTTCATGCATAAAATGAGAGAAAAAGACAAGGTATAATAAAAAGGAAATGGATAATACAAGCTTTATGGAGAGTGGCAAATTCACTTTCATGATAGAAAATCCAGGAATTAAAAGTAAGAAAAGGAATTTCAAAATAGAAAATAAAGCTGTAGAGAAGTTGTTGGAGGTGAATGTAGTTCTTTGTGGATCGAGTGAATCATGAAGAAAATTCAAATGCAAAAAAAAAAAAAAAAAAGATGCCAAGCACTTTTGATATAAGAAAGTGATTGAGGGGAAATATTGATGGGGTTCGAAATAGGACGCTGCAGTACAATTGTGATAGTTTGACTGAGAATCTAACTAGGATTAGTAAGGATTGGGTGAATCATAAGGAGCAAAGGCAATAGTGATTGCTGTAAGCAATATCGGAGCATATCATTATTCAGGAAACCCGAAACTGTGTCTGGTTGAAGTTTGATTATAAGTCTAAGAAAAAAATGGCTGATAGTGGAAGAACAATATGGAGATGCTGGGATTTGATATAGCCTGGTATTAAATAAAATTATGCAGGCAGCATAAATGGACTTAGAAATATTATTATATGGTCAATAAAGAGGCAATACATTGGTTATTTATAATGTGTGGTATAGAGAATAAGTTTATATAAGCAGTTCTTGATGCATGTGTTAGAATATGTAGGCTGGAATGGAAGATATCTAATGTGTAGTGAGTCTAAACAGCGTTATGCCTCGATGGCTGTTAAAAATATTTGAATATGAAATGATATGAGAGATCAGTGAATGTTGTGTAAAACTGGATAGGAAAGTGAGTTGTTAATATATACTGATTCGTAAATGTATTTTGATTTAATATAACTGATGAAGACAAAGGGTAATAGAAGACATACAGAAAGTAGGACGTGTATCTAACATTAGAATGGGAATTGTCAATGGAAGTTGAATTAAAATATGTGGTGAGACTGCTGAGCCCACTCTCCTTAATGGAAAAGAAGTGTGGATGTGATTGTAAGAATATGGTTGAAGCTGTTCAGATGAATAATTTGTGGAGAATGAGTTATAAGGTAAGAAATATGGATATATACAGAAAGAAGGTTTTATATATTTTGAGGCTGTTCAGGTAAGTGGAAATCATGAATGATTATAATTTAAAAGGAAGGCGTTAAAATAGGTTAGATAGGTGGAATGGAAGATATATGTAAGATATCCAGTAGTGGGTTAAATACAATATGTGTAAATTGTGCAGATCGGTCGTGAGGATTAGACACGATTCTGATGGTTTTACTTTGTAGTTCTGTGAGGCAATAACTATAATGGATGTCTTGCTTAACAGGGTGTTCTTCAACGATTCGTTTGTTAAAGGAAAAATGTGGTAGTGTATATATATATATATATATATATATATATATATATATACATATATATATATTTATATGTATATATATATATTTATATATACATATATGTATAATATATATATATATATATATATATATATATATATATATAAAATCATATATCTATACATATGTATGTGAGTGTGTGTTTGTGTGGAAGGGAAGGAATTTCTGATAAGTCAATGTGTAGTTCTAATACAAGAAATCAGATTATTATACCCGAGGAATCATGCATATTAAAAAAAAAAAAAAAAAGAATTTATCAGAAGTGTACAAATTACAATAATACCAAGAAAAGGCACGTTATCTTATCAAATTCTTCTTCAGCAACATGGCTTCAAATAATGATTACATTATCATGTAGGCTACATAGATTTTAATCTTTCCTGTGCTTTTTCTAAAAGTCCGAATTTTCATTAAAAGTAAGATTTATTTCTTATAATAATAATAATAATAATAATAATAATAATAATAATGATGATAAAAAAAAATAATAATAATAATAACTGTCGTGAATTTTTCTCCGACTTATTGAATTAATGATTCTAGGCCCGATGATATGGGCCAACGACAAGACCTTGAAGAGGTTAGCTTTCCAAAACCATTCAGGATTCAATAAAATATGATTACAATTTTCAAATTTATTACAAAAATAACCATTTGTTAGAGAAATAACACACCATAACACTTAAACTAATTAATAAAAGAAACTGTCTCCCTTAGGGGTCTGTAACATGTGTCCATGAAGCACAAAGTCCACGTCGGACCAAAAAAAGACTAAATTCACACAATTTCAAGATAAATCTTTGGTAAAACACCTACCAAGGTTCACAGACGTCTTTTACTGAATAAATCCAATCCCCAATCACTGGGATCACAATGTTACAGAGCGATATAAATTAAATACTACACTCAGAAAAATTGGGGGAACCGACCTGGTTTCACGTGGCTTGGAGCGGAGACAGAGAGAGCAACAATTAGAACAACTTACTGTTTGGGGGTTTAGGCAGAGAGAGCGAGCGTAGCTCTGGACAACTCCGAAGAAAACTACGATCTCCCGCGCGAACTAAAGTGTCCTTGGGAGAGGGAAGGGAACTCTTACGTTATTTATTCAATAAGGGGTTTGATAAAGCTTCTTTATCGACCACAAGACGGAGAGACTGTCTAAGCCTTACTTCAGATCAGAGGGTAAACTTAATACTTCGGCTGAAGGCCATAATTTGCCGTAATCCACCAAACTAGAGAGTCCTTGGCTCTAAACATATACATCAATATTTTTATCGTGGTGCGACAGTACAATATAATTTTTGTGACTCGTAAATAATAAATACTTTGTTTCTCTGACACCCGCTCCTTCCCCAACAGGTGGTTGAGTTTTATGCCCCAATACCGTCATGTATTGGACCACAGTCATTGGCAGCAATGCCCGCGAGATCTTCCAATCTTACCTCAATTTAATGTAACGTTTGTGGAGTTAAATGGCGGAATTTTCGAGTGATCAGTTCGAAACTCCCGACATCCTCCACACCCGAAATAAAGGGGCGGTGAAACGTCGGTCAATTAGGCAAGACTGGACTTGGGGGAGGAGTAACCACTCCAAGACTCTGTTAGGCTCGTTGCGTAGCGCTCCACAACGACTCTAACGGAGTATACACAATATACTTCAACAGAAATATTACCCCGGGGCAACCAACTCTTACAAGTGTACGCACAGAATGGCAATAAAAAATGTACCCAGACATATGATACATACGTGAATCAATCAATAGAAAGGCAAGTAGGCAATGGGCCTGCAATGTCATCTGCAATAAACAATAAGCAATGTATATATACATAAGAATGGCAATAAAAAATGTACCCAGACATATAATACATACATGAATCAATCAATAGAAAGGCAAGTAGGCAATGGGCCTGCAATGTCATCTGCAATGAACAATAAGCAATGTATATAAGTACAATCATAAATTGAACAATCCAATCATAAGGCAATCTGCCCTTAATCATATCAATGGAATCACCCTTCCCATACTGCCACACCTTGGCAATTACTTTAGGGGAAACAAGAGGGGGGAGGGGCCTGGTTCTGTACAACGCTCGGTTAGTATGTACGAGAGACCATCCCGTCCCTGTACTCCACACCCGATGCACTTCCAACCTCTGTGGATTCACACTCACCTACATTTACTTCTTTCCACCCTCCCTACCTACCAGAAGGGGCACTCCCTTATTCATTCACTGTTTGCAGCTATGCGTTATATGTCCTCACTCCGAACTAAGCATTCCATCAGTTCTCGTTGCTTCGCAGCAGCCCTTCTCAATGGGCGTGCGGAACGTCCTTGAGCGCCCGTCGTCTCTGATCCTGTTTCACTTTCACTCCTTTCTCTTACCGCATTGTTATCACTATTAGCGTCACTATCTAAGAACTCTGTGGCTGGTTGTCGAGATGTCGTAGCCTGAGCCATCTCCTGGTTGTCCCCAGACGTCTCAACGATCCCTAGCAGTCCTGCTGGCAAACTGTATGCACCCTCCTCTCCGTCGTCGTCATCGTCTTCTCCAACACCATCATCGTCATCAGAGGGGGGCAATTTCCAGGGGAACCAGGTGGCTAACAGCTCGCAGGGACTCGACATCCTCGAACAACACCTTGGCTGAACGCACGACTCCGTCGTCGTCAGAATATGTCTCTACGACACGTTTAAGGGGCCACGTAGCTCTTTTTTTATTTTCTGGCTTGACCAGCACGACGTCTCTGGGGTGCAGCTTGGAAGGTTCCCCAGATCGACAATCGTGTCGGGCTCTCAGGGCACTCAAATATTCTTTTCTCCACCTCTCTCGGAAGGCCTTCAAAGAGTCTGTTAGTTTCAAGTAACTATCACGGAGCCTCCGGGAGGTGAAGGTTGCATTGAGGTGGTCGTCTGGCAAGATCGGTGCCATGAGGTGGATTGGGTTTCCTCTCACTAAATGGGAGGGGGTGAGGATCTCATCCTCGGACTTGTCGCCGGTGTACATTAGAGGCCTGTTATTAACCACCGCCTCGGCTTCCTTCACAAGGGTTAGTACGTGGGCGTCCGGCAGGTACTTCTTCCCGAGGGCTATCTGGAGGGTACATTTTGTCACTCCGATCAGGCGCTCGAAAAACCCCCCTTTCCCAGGGTGCACGGGGCGTCTGAAAGCGCCATTCAATGCCAGTTTTCCTCAGGAACTGCTGGATTTCATCCTCTTCATAAAGTCCCTGAAGGAGGTTGCTGGCAGTCTTGAACGTTTGATGATTATCAGATGTGATGAACGACGGAGCACCGTGGGTAGCACAAAAGCGTCTTAACCCTGGATAGGTACGCTCCTCGGACACCCCTTTAAGGGTATACTGTACTCGGTCGCGCGCGACCCCGACGCAAAAAAAAATTCTTAAAAATCTGTTTTTGCAGTAACCTCCTTTTTTTTTTTTTTGCCAAAAAAAAAATTTAATGAATGCTTAAAACTACTGTAAAGATAAATACTACTCATCTGCAGAAAAACTATTTATTATAAATATTTTAAAAAAATAAGTAGAAAAAAAAGACCTTACATAAAAATTCATAAAAAAAAAAATACTCTTATTTACAAAAATCCTTTTAGGAATTGATTCTTGAATGTTTAGGACACATCTTGATATATTTTGGATGAAGTCGGACCCATGGAGGTGAAGATCTGAAATGAGAAAAAAAGGGTAACTTTTTTTGGCCAAAAAAATGTGTCCAAATTTCATGAATTTTTTTGGGTACCCAAATGAAATAGGAATTGGCTAATTTTTTTAGGGAATAAACATATGTTATCCTAAAATAGAAATATGTAAAAAAATCTTCATTATTTTGTAAATTACATTTATATCAGGGGCCATATCTAAAGGTCATTTTTTGAGTACTTAGAAATTTCGTAAAAAAATACATATATCTAATATATAATATGTTATCTATGCAGGTAAAAATATACCAAAATATCACAAATTCTATAGGGAACAAGAATATATATAGATAGGGCAACTTACGCTTCGGATATGTCCACAAAATGGCCGCCAACAACACTGACTCAGACTCCCTAATCTGCCACCTGAAATGTAGGAAGGGTATGTCAATTTCAAGGTGTTATTTACTAATCTAATTATTCTTGGATATGCATAAAAATTGTATGGTGGGTTGCTGGATGATTGTCGATTATTTTACGAATATAAAATTAGAATTCTGACCCAAAAAAAAAGTTTTGAAGGGAATTAAAATCGAAAAAAAAAATTGTAAAACAATAATAATATTTTAGCTAATAAAATTTGATGATATTCAATCAAAAATGAAGTAAACAAAATTTTCATGTTCTAACTTACAAATAACGCTGCGTTACAGTTTGGACAGACGCTACAGTTTGGACAGAGGACACTCTGGTGGATCAGACAAACAGGACTCTTGCACAGGAGACACGCAGTGTTTGTCTTGCGGTCATCCCTAGGTGGGCAGCTGTGACAGCGAATCCTTTTAGGGAGTTTTATGTGGCCAACGGCAATTCGAGGTCTTGGTGGTTCCAGCTCAGGTATCTTGAAAGTATCCACCATGATTTGACGGAGTCCCTTCGACAAACTGTGTGACGTTAGATACCGATGTATTGCCTGGGGAGCACACAACTCGTAGGCGATATCTCTGAGGAACGTTCGCTTTGGCATTGTCTTGGCGAAGGGCAAGCACGTACAGAGAATATAAGAATTTACCATTATTATATTCAATATCCCGTAAAAGAGAGTCAGAGGCCAGCGTCGTGACTTACGAATACAACCAGATGTAGAACACATCTGGTCGAATGTGTCTACACCTCCCTTGGTCGCATTATAAAACATCTGAATGTCGGTCTTCCTTTTTTCGACTTCAGACGGATCATGATGCAGGGAACTCAACAGCATCACCTTCTTAGTCCTACTAATTTGCTGACTCTGTAGAGTTAGATTGTGTTCGTAATTGAACACTGCCACTGAGTCCTTTGGGGGAAGCACCTTCTCCATAAGTTCCTTAGGAATATAAGGCTTTTGGCGAATGGTGCCACACAAATGCATGTCCTTATCCAAAAGTGACAAAGCGAGCGGTAGCGTCGTGAAAAAGTTATCCGTCGTCACTGTGCGGCCACTTCTCTGATAAGGTGCCACAAGATCAGACGTAAAAACTTCTCCAAGCGTCGATCCTCTTGGTATCTGGACAGTGTCCTTCCCCAAGTAGGCAATCGCATTACACATGTAATGGGTATCGGCATCACACGCCAATACAATCTTGATACCATACCTAGAAGAAGGGAAATGGAATTAGTAACTAATAAAGGTAAAAAGATAAAAAAAAATAAAAAAAATACACAATATACAATTATATTACTAATCAATATAGTAATAATAATAATAATAATAATAATAATAAATATATAAGAAAAACATTTACAAATACGAAAGATAAATTATCAGATAAATAAATGAACAAGTTATACATAGATAGAGATAGATAGAGATAGAATAGATGATATATTATAATTTAGATACATAAATCATATAGCAAGTTCTTTACTTCACATATATATATATATATATATATATATATATATATATATATATATATATATATATATATATATATATATATATATATATATATATATATATATTATATATATATATATATATATATATATATAAATATATAATAAATAAACAATTTTTTATAAATACAAAACAATAATAACATGTGCAAATATAAAAAACAAGGAATTTTACTTACTTAGCAGGTTTATTTGGAATGTACATCTTGAATGGACAGCGCCCCCGGAAAGGGACAAGCTGTTCATCCACAGTCAGATGTGGTCCTGGGCTATAATTGCTTCGACAATTGGTCACCACGTGATCAAAGAGTTTTCTAATGGGTGCGAGGCGATCCATTTTTACCCTCTCTACTCTGGTGGCCGAATCATCAAAGCGAATTACCCTCACCAACAGGTTGAAACGACGCTCATTCATTGTACATCTGTACAAAGGATTTCCCACTGTGAGGTTCCACATGTCCCAGGTCGGTGTATGGTTGTCCGCCCGCACTGCCGTCATTATTAGGATACCAATGAACGCCTTCAGTTCCCTCAGGTCAGTGTCCCTGAGGGCAACGTTGCCCTTATGATGGTAATGACTTCTCAATAGGGCAAGGCGTTCATTAGAATGCAAAACAACCTCGGCTAGCATGCGGTCGCTCAAAAAGAGCGAGAAAATGTCGGACACTTTGCTCGTTCCCAACGTGAGAGAAGTGGGACCCCCAGGCTCAATCCTTGGTGTGAACATATGGGGGAGGGTGGGATTTAGGTCTCTATGCCAAACAGTACCGTCGCGACCTTGAACCGATTCAGCATCTATCTGGGTGATTGCCATCCCCCTGGCTGCCTGTAGATCCCCCCTTCTCCTCTTTCTGCTTCTCTCCTCCACTGGCGTGAGCTGAGGTACCGTTACTGGGGGGTGACCACGTGAAGTAGATGGCACAGGAGTTGTTATTGTGCTGGCTGGGACAACATGAGAACCAGAAGCCCCAACCCCCTCTTCCTCCCCCACATCGTCGTCGGCTTCTCCATCTCCATTCCCTAAGCCGATAATTTCAGGATTTTGGGTCACCTCCTGTTCCTGCCTGACCTCCTGCTCCAACTCATCGACATTTACATATTCATCGTCAGTGACGTCATCGATCTCCAATGCATCATCCACATCACTATCAAACTGCTCTAAGAGCTGATTTATGGCATCCAAGCCCAATGATTGTCTCCTGCTTGCCATTTTGATAACTGCAAAGAATTAGAAAAAATTAGAAATATGCATTCGATGAAAAATGGATCCCCTACCAATATATCAAAGGCAAAAAAAACAATGTCATGCATGGGTAGCCATATCATCTAAAAACCCTTTCCAACACTATAAAAATATAAGTTTTGCAACACTACTTGCCAATTCCTTACGGTAACATGACTAAGCAAAAAAATGCAAAACAAATAAAAAGGGGCACTCGATGAAAAATGGCAACGTGCTAATGGTGGGCATTTCAGAAAAAAAAAATTTCAGCCACGTGCTAGGCAAACCATCAAGGCACATTTTCCGACAAATAAACATCTAAATGAATCATTACTCTGTGATAGTTCCTTAGTACGTAGTAATTTTGAAAGAAATGGGAAAAAACGAAAAAATGGCAATCACAGGAAAATCGAACACATACCTATATATATGCCATATCTGGCTAAAAAAAAGATAGGCATGGGTAGCCAGATCATCTAGAAACACTTTCCAACACTATAAAAATATAAGTTTTGCGACACTACTTGCCAATTCCTTACGGTAACATGACTAAGCAAAAAAATGCAAAATAAATAAAAAGGGGCACTCGATGAAAAATGGCAACGTGCTAATGGTGGGCATTTCAGAAAAAAAAAATTTCAGCCACGTGCTAGGCAAACCATCAAGGCACATTTTCCGACAAATAAACATCTAAATGAATCATTACTCTGTGATAGTTCCTTAGTACGTAGTAATTTTGAAAGAAATGGGAAAAAACGAAAAAATGGCAATCACAGGAAAATCGAACACATACCTATATATACGCCATATCTGGCTAAAAAAAAAAGATAGGCATGGGTAGCCAGATAATCTAGAAACACTTTCCAACACTATAAAAATATAAGTTTTGCGACACTACTTGCCAATTCCTTACGGTAACATGACTAAGCAAAAAAATGCAAAACAAATAAAATGGGGCACTCGAAAAATGGCAACGTGCTAATGGTGGGCATTTCAGAAAAAAAAAAATTTCAGCCACGTGCTAGGCAAACCATCAAGGTACATTTTCCGACAAATAAACATCTAAATGAATCATTACTCTGTGATAGTTCCTTAGTACGTAGTAATTTTGAAAGAAATGGGAAAAAACGAAAAAATGACAATCACAGGAAAATCGAATACATACCTATATATACGCCATATCTGGCCTAAAAAAAAAAGATAGGCATGGGTAGCCAGAACATCTAGAAACACTTTCCAACACTATAAAAATATAAGTTTTGCGACACTACTTGCCAATTCCTTACGGTAACATGACTAAGCAAAAAAATGCAAAACAAAGGGCACTCGCGGAAAAATGGCCAACATTCTAATATACGGCATCTCAGATAAAAAAAAAGACATGCACGTAGTAGCCCTACCATCAAGACACACTTTCCAACAAATAAACATGAAAAAAAATCAATACATATGGCAATTCCTTACTACGTAGTAAATTTTTACAAATATTGAAAAAAAACAGAAATTGGCAACCGCAGGAAAATACGCCACATACCAATATCTACGGCGTATCTGGCAAAAACAAAGTCACGCATGGGTAGCCAGATCATCTATACACACTTTCCAATGCTATAAAAATAAAAGTTTTGCAATACTATGTGCTAATTTCTCACGGAAAAATGACTTAGCCAAGAAATGAAAAAAACTGAAAAAGGGGCACTCGCGGAAAAATGGCCAACATTCTAATATACGGCATCTCAGATAAAAAAAAAGACATGCACGTGTTAGCCCAACCATGAAGGCACACTTTCTAACAAATAAACATGAAAAAAAAATCAATACTATATGGCAATTCCTTACTACGTAGTAAATTTTTACAAATATTGAAAAAAAACAGAAATTGGTAACCGCAGGAAAATACGCCACATACCAATATCTACGGCGTATCTGACAAAAACAAAGTCACGCATGGGTAGCCAGATCATCTAGACACACTTTCCAACACTAAAAAAGCAAAAGTTTTGCGACACTATTTGGCATTTTCTTATGGAAAAATGACTTGGCCAAAAAATGCAAAAAACTGAAAAAGGGGCACTCGCGGTAAAATGGTCCTCGTGGTGATGAACGGCATTTCAACTAAAAAAAAAACCTGCACGTGGTAGCCAAACCATCCACCAAGACTTTCCACAACTGATAACCTATACAAGTTGCACTATTCTACGACAATTTCATAATACATAATAACTTTGATAATTATGCAACTTACCTTAGAAGGGTAAACTCGGTCGCGCTCGATCCCGACGTGTCTCAGAAATCTGGGAAGGAGTACAGCTACAGCGAAGCACGTCTGGACACTACTAGAGCGTGTACGCAAGTGACCGACTGCAGGTCGATCACCCACAAATTCAGTCACGGGGGTGAGTCACGTGAGAAAAACATCTTTTGTTTTGACGCTCGGGGTCGCGGACGACCCACCGTACCGTTCCAGGGTTAAGGTTAAGACGAATTCTTTTGCTTCCAGGGAGGGGCATAAATCGAGGTACACGGCCCTGCTGACCATGCATGTCACGATCAGTATGTAGCCCGGCCGCGTTTCAGTTCGTATGGCCGCTGTGTGGTCCACTCCTACTGCTGTAAAGGGCTTCGTTAGGTTGATCCTTTCCTTCGGTAGGGGGGGGGGGTGGCTGTCTCAACAGGGGCTGGAAGGCTAGCACGCATTCTGGACACTGCCGCACGGTCCACCTCGCAATGGAACGTAGGCCTGGCGCCCAGCATTTCTGTCGAAAGATACCCATTAGTGTATTCACACCACAATGTAAGTGCAAACGGTACAAATATCTTAGATAAGCCCTAACTAAGTGCCCTTTGGCTGGCAAGAGAATTAAATGTTTCATTTCTTCTACTTGGGACACTCGTCCCCTAGTGCAAATTAATTTATCATCTAACTCTAGATTTAATTGTCTGACAAAATTAGTAACTTCACGAGGGGGTCTGACTCCACCCTCCAAGTAAGCATACACTGTAGGCAAATAATGTTTTTGTTCTAATTGGACAACAATACTGAACGGATGCCATTTTAATCTGGTAAATTTTTTGATTATCCTAGCAACTCTCAATAAGAATCGGAACTCTACTTCCCTCTGTAGAATTTCCCATATCTCTCCTGGTGGAACAGGTCTTATTTCCTCCCTCATTTCTTGTACCGCCGCCACTACTGTTCTTTCATGGGTTGGATCGTCCTCCTTGTAAGGAACAGGCTCTCCCGTGGTCCTTAGGAACTCTGGACCGTTCCGCCAAAGAGGGTTATTTAGCAGTTGTTGCGTCGTTGCTCCTCTGGACAGGACATCAGCAGGATTCTGTTTGCTTGGGACATGGCTTAGACTGAAACGGCAAACCTGATGAAGAAAAACAATCTCCGCCACTCTGTTAGATATGAATATATTCTTGTGGTCTTTGGCATCGGGAGATGCTACCCATGCCAACGTGACCTTACTGTCGGTCCACATGACTCACCGCTTTCAATTCACACAACAACTCACTCGCTTCTCTAGCTTTCTCTCTCTTTAACACGTCATCCCAACCCACGTTATTCTCCCATAGTTGTTGGAGGAAAAGTTTTCCTCTTACAAATAATGGGCTTATCAAGCCTAGAGGATCATAAATGGAGACCAACATGGAAAGTACCCTATGCTTCGTAGGTACCCATCCCTGCCGTAATTCACTGATTCTCTTACTTTCTTTCACACACAATCGGTCGACGTCTCGGGCCCATCGCAGCCCAAGCACGTTCACATTCACCGGCTCACTCCACTGCTTCTCGCTATCGAAGGCTAAGCTATTGGACGCCCACCCTTCTAAAGGCATGCCAGCCCCTTTTAAGATCTTATTGACAGATTCATGCTCCTGCCTCATGCTCTCTACATCCTCGAAAGTACCAAGATAATTATCTACGTAAAAGGACTTCGCCAAATCTGGCCTACCTTCCCTTTCGAAATGACAATTTAAAACTTGTTGCAATAAAAACGAACTCGCCGTAATGCCGAACACCACGACTCTAAAGGCGAAGGTGAGCACTCGACCTGCTACCTCGCGCCACAGAAATCGTGTGTATTTGGCATCACGAGGATCTAACAAGACGCGGTGGAAGGCCTTGCTGATGTCGGCTAGCATGGCATATTCGTTCAACCTGAACCTTATGAGCAAATTATATGCTAATTCTGCTAGATTGGGGCCAGGTAAGAGGCATTCATTCAACGATTTATGACCCTTAGATTTTGCCGAGGCATTAAACACGATTCTGAGGGGGGTCGTGCGGCTATCTTTCTTAATTCCAAAATGCGGCATATAATACCCTTCTACCTTGGGTCCCTTCACTTCTGATATAAAGCCTGCTTCAAGATATTTATTTATCACTCCTTGATATTGATCAAAATATTCCCTGTCCTTCCTGAACTTAGTTTGCAACGATTCTAACTGCGCTACAGCGTTTCGATAGTTCGTATCTGGCCTAGCATCCGATCCGAATGGTAGGCTAACCTGATATTCCTCAGGTTTCTTTACAACACTTTGCGACACCTTTCGCATGGCTTCCGCTTCGCGAACAGTATATTGCTCTGATGGGGCGATGCCAACACGGTTCAAACGCCACCACTCATCTACGTCAAACTGGCTTGGTTCACTCGCGATTCTACAGACTCTGAGCGTTTTCACATGCTCGATCTTTTTCCCTTCCAATAGTCACTGCGGCACTTTCCCATATGGCGACATACCATTATGGGTCAGGAAAAGATTTATCCCATCAACCTTCTCGATGCCTATGATAATCAGCCCCTACTAAAATGTGGACATTTTTCAACTCATCGGACTTGTTCTCTGGATCGGCCAATGTGACTCCCTTACTCAACAGATGCTGTCTGACTTGTTCATAGCCAGCGTTATGTATTGGGACGTCAACATTTTCGTGTGACACCAGCTTCATTCGTACTATTCTTTTTCCCATCTCTACCCTACAGCTTACGACATCATATTGTCCGCTTAATTCTGCCGAGCCAAACGGAGCTATGTTCAATGCTACCCTTCCTACCACCGGTAGGCCTAATTGTCTCGCGGTTTTCGCGGATATGAAGCTCTTTTGGCTTCCCGAATCGAGGAATAAGCCGACTTGCTTGCTACCTTCCTTATGATTGACTTCGGCCATAGCCGTTGGCAAGATGGTACATGGGAGGTCCACGTCAGACATCTGAGCGATCTTTGCCCTTTTGCACTGTTTGGATTCCACTTTATCTTTAGATGGACGGGGGGCAGTTTCGGGCTGTCGAGGCGTCGCATTTACTACGGGGCGGGACGTTGTAGACTGAATACTACTATTACTTGGAACTGATTGCGGTCGTCTTCCCGCATTATAATTATCACAAATGGCTGTGTGGTGGTTAGCATTACAATTCTTACAAGAGTTAGGGATGGGACACTTATCACTTCGATGGCCAGACTTGGTACAATTGAAACATAGGCCCTTTTTTAGCAAAATGCGACGTCTGGCAGCCACGTCAGTTACTTGGCGGCATCCGTGAGGCGGGTGCCGTTCGTTACAAAAGGGACAAGAATTATTCTGAACGGGTTTTGACTTCGCTCTTACACTGATGTCTACTCTCTTGTCAGGTTCAAGTTTATCTCCTCGTTGCAAGGCATCGTCCTCGAGCATTCTAATAATGAAATATATCGCGTCAAAGAACTCATCTAGCGTATAGTCACACTTTCTTAGATGCTCAACCACTTTCCTATAGAGCTTCCCTTCTGACAACTTTTGATTAATGAGGCTCATGACCATACCATGGCCTATATCATTACTACTTAGCCTCTTGATTTGCTCAATTATAATCGTTAATTCGAAACGGAACCTTTTCAGCTCTACAGGATCTAATGATGGTACAAAGATATTAGCCAACTTTCTGTGCAGAATTACGAGTGTCTGATGGACATTACCATACTGTTTATCTAAAAGATCCAACGCTATCCTATAGTTCGCGGTGGTTACACTTAGGGATTTTACGATCCTAAGCGGCTCCCTGCCTAAGGTCCCCAACAGATATGTGAATTTAGATACATCATCTAAATCTGCTCTTCGATCTACATGTATCGTAAAGAGCTCTCGATATGAAGCATATTCCTGCACTTCCCCTTCAAACGGGGGGAGAGGCAGCGGTTTCAATCTGGGGAGGGAAACATTCCCCGTTGGAGTGACTTTCACTCTGTCAATTCGATTATATAGAAGGGTAGAAGCTCGCGTAGCTTCTCCCAACGTGTGCCTGATTCGGGCTTCTAAACTGGGTTCTAGTTTAACATATTGATTTTTGTACAGCTCTCTTAGCTGTCTTACCTCCTCTTGCAATTCCGTGACCAGATTCTGGTACACGGATTCAGAGTAGGTCTCAACTAATGCACGTTGCGTTTCATTCAGTAAGTCTACTATGAGGCCCATCGACGCCTCGATGTGTACGATCGTGGCCACCGCCATTTTGATTGACTTTACTCTATTTCAGGGGGGTTTGGCAAACTAGGAAGGAAGAGAATTATGTTTACATTACGAAGATGGGGGCACAAAAAACTAGAGGCACACGCGGTCGATCGCACATCGGGACGCTGAGGACTTTAATTGTTACGTCTCTCCCTCTCTCTCCTATTAGGGTTACCCTAAAGGATCATACCTTACTGATTTCCTTTCAAGCTCTGGAAAGCACTTGTCATCCGGTTCGAAGGACCAAATGTCGCGAATTTTTCTCCGACTTATTAAATTGATGATTCTAGGCCCGATGGTATGGGCCGATGACAAGACCTTAAAGAGGTTAGCTTTCTAAAACCATTCAGGATTCAATAATATATGATTACAATTTTCAAATTTATTACAAAAATAACCATTTGTTAGAGAAATAACACACCATAACACTTAAACTAATTAATAAAAGAAACTGTCTCCCTTAGGGGTCTGTAACATGTGTCCATGAAGCACAAAGTCCACGTCGGACCAAAAAAAGACTAAATTCACACAATTTCAAGATAAATCTTTGGTAAAACACCTACCAAGGTTCACAGACGTCTTTTACTGAATAAATCCAATCCCCAATCACTGGTATCACAATGTTACAGAGCGATATAAATTAAATACTACACTCAGAAAAATTGGGGGAACCGACCTGGTTTCACGTGGCTTGGAGCGGAGACAGAGAGAGCAACAATTAGAACAACTTACTGTTTGGGGGTTTAGGCAGAGAGAGCGAGCGTAGCTCTGGACAACTCCGAAGAAAACTACGATCTCCTGCGCTAACTAAAGTGTCCTTGGGAGAGGGGAGGGAACTATTACGTTATTTATTCAATAAGGGGTTTGATAAAGCTTCTTTATCGACCACAAGACGGAGAAACTGTCCAAGCCTTATTTCAGATCAAAGGGTAAACTTAATACTTCGGCTGAAGGCCATAATTTGCCGTAATCCACCAAACTAGAGAGTCCTTGGCTCTAAACATATACATCGATATTTTTATCGTGGTGTGACTACAATATAATTTTTATGACTCATAAATAGTAAATACTTTGTTTCTCTGACACCCACTCCTTCCCCAACAGGTGGTTGAATTTTATGCCCCAATACCGTCACGTATTGGACCACAGTCATTCGCAGCAATGCCAGCGAGATCTTCCAATCTTACCTCAATTTAATGTAACGTTTGTGGAGTTAAATGGCGGGATTTTCGAGCGATCAGTTCGAAACTCCCGACAATAGCAATAATAATAATGATAATAATAATACTAATAATGATAATAATAATAGTAATGATAATAATAATAATATCAATAATAATAGTAATAAGGTCGCCATTTTTCGATATCCAGGGGAGGCTAATTTTTGGCGCCGTCGTGAATTACTCGTAGAATACTTAATACTGTCCATACCAGTTTCCAAGGTGAGATCTTTCATAGAAAAGCCACAGCAAACGTTTATTTCGGTATGGGTTTGATTGTTATTTTTTGCGGTGGTGTAAATTTTTCCTAGAAAAATTCACATGTCCAAATGAAAATTTCAGGGATTGATGTGAAACATAGTTCCTCTGTTCCTGACAAATTTCATGGTTATATTTATAATTTGAAGGACACAGCTATCCTATAGCCTTTTAAATATGCTGTTAAATGTAGAAACATTACAGTGAACGCGTGATAGTGAGATACATTAACGAGGACAATACCGATCTCATAAACAATATCCATCCTGAGTTACAGCTAGTAATGATGATAATAACAATAATGTTGATTAAAGTTCACACATTTTGTTATTTAGGCTTATATCCATCATTAGATAAAGATTTCGAGAAACTGGGTTGCTCTTATCATTGTAATGCACGTCCAACTAGTAATGAGTATACAAATAAAAAACTTGCTTTCTCTCTCCGTTTCATCCACGCATCGCTCATAGTAACCGTCATTGCATTTCGTCATTCATTTCATTGTATTCTTTATTCAAGTTAGTATATACAAATTTACGTTATATTCAAGAAATAACTTTTGTATTTCACGTAATTTTGTTACGAAGTCTTACGTAACCTGTTTGAGAGTGTTATGTGACTTTAAATGATAGGAAAAAGGGCTTATGTAGTATTCTTTTATATCTTTATGAGGTATTACAGCATGTTTGTGAGAAAATACGCAATATGCCACATGCTTTTGAAAATCGCGACAAACCTAGTGATAGGATGTTATCTTTTTATATTTCAGGGACAAAGGGTGGGCGGAGCTAGCTGACAGAGAGTCGCCTTGCTATGCATGATTGTTGCCCAGTAAACCCAGGATTCATCTCCCTGTTGCGTATGTAAGCGTTCGAGAGAGCAATACTTGGTAACTTTGACGCCTTGGCCCAGCCCCACACTTCCAGAACTCGCTCTCCTGGAACATTCTGGAAGTAGATAAGTCTCTTATAAAGGTGACCCCAGGGTTGCATAGATAGACAGATAGAGAATTCCAGCCTTAAGACAGCTGTCTCCCCCATTCTCCCACTCTCGCACACAGCTCAGTGTATTGTTTTAAAAGTGTTCAATGATATAACGAAGTTTTGGTGTGATGAGGTTTGTAATCATAGTGAGTACTTATAAAAATTCTCTTACAGTTTTTGGTAAACGGCCCTGCAGGAAGATAATACTTTCTGGTATTGTGATCTGGTCATCTATTTTCATTAAGTGTCAAACTTAGATATTGTATTCAGATCTAATTTCAAGTGAAATAAGTGATTGTATAGTTTTCATAAATATTTCTTTTGTCTTAGTCTAAGGTTTATTCAGATTTAACGTTTTCAAGTCTTAATCTAAGTTTTATTCAGACTTAATATTTTGAGTGATTTATTTTGTTTTTATGTAAATTCTTTTCAAATTGTTGTAATCTATATAAAATAAATTTGTTTTTGTAAAGAGTGTATTATTCCAATCACCAGTGTTTAAAGTGGTATTCGCTTGTGTACTGTTAAAGAATCCTAGTAAGTATTAGTTTAAATAATTCTTAGAACAATTACCCAGCTTTGTTTTGAGTGTACTTAAAAGACCTTTGGATATTCATTGTTTTACATATTGCGGTCTAGGAGTTATTTAACTGTCTCAGAGTTCGGTAATTAATATTCTTTCAAGTGTAACAGATTTAATGTAAAAACAAATGGGTGTGGTTGGAATTCGAGAGGTTGTATAGCTTGCCAGTTGTAATATATATATGTTTTACTATATGTTTGGTTCCCACACACGAGCTATAGTATATTATATTTTTTGGTGCCCAGACCTGGGTGCCATTATCATATAATAATAATAATATATATATAGATACATAGGGGTATATACAGTATATGAATATATAGGTATATTTACTGTATACCTAGGCGGTGTATCTTAGCAAACCGTGCTAGGTGGTGCATTTTAGCAAAACTGTGCAAGGTGGTATATCTTAGCAAAACTGTGCTAGGTGGTATATCTTTAAACTGTGCTAGGCGGCATACCTTAGCATAAACCGTGCTAGGCGGTATATCTTAGCAATCCATGTTTGCCAACGGTTATACTTGTATAAGTGGATGAGCAACTTGGTGGAGTAATGAGAGCTTTGGTGTGGAGGAAATGCCCCCCTAAATCTCGATGAAGTCACTAGCAGCAGGGTGACGGATATGTTCAAGGCGATGGACAAACGGTTTCTTTGGCTTCTACTCTTGATGCCTGGTGGTTGATCTTACTAGTATTAGTATGGACTGGCAGAGGTCACATCACAAGGAACTGGCTATCCTTTGATGTATCTAGCCAATGAATCCTCTATGGATTTAGTCAGTCATTGATAGGAAGGATGAAAGAATTGCCCCCAGTCCCAGGCGTAGTGGGGTGCTAAGAATCTCCCGGTTTATAAATACTAAAGAAAAACTGAAAATGGGTGATTGGAATGTTAGAACCATGAATCAGATTGGGAAGTTACAGCAAGTGGAGAGCGAATTTATGAAATATAGTTTAGATATCTTGGCCCTAAGTGAAACACGTTGTAAGGGGATTGGTAAGGAAACTTTAGACCAAGGGAATATATATATTTACTCAGGAAGATCAGATGGAGGTGGAAGGGAAGGGGTACGAATGATGATGACACCAAGAGCAGAAAAGGCATTAACCGAGTGGAGAGCTGTAAACAGTAGATTGTTACTAGCAAAGTTCAAATCAAAGCAATGTAATATGAGTATTATAGTTTGTTATGCCCCAACAAATTATTCCCCTGAAGAAAGGAAAAATGAATACTATGAAGAACTGCAAAGGATAATAGATGAGATCCCTGTAAGAGATAAGAAAATTGTGATTGGCGACTTCAATGCTAAAGTTGGAAGAAATAATCAAGGGATAGAGAATTTGATGGGTGTCGAGGGTCTTGGCGAAGTTGCAAATGAAAATGGAGCACATTTCATAAGTTTCTGTTCAGCAAACAATCTTCTCATTAGAGGTACTCTGTTCCAACATAAAAACATCCACAAGTATACATGGACTTCACCATGTGGCAATTACAAAAATCAGATAGATCACATTACCATTAATAAAGAGTGAAGGAGGACTCTGAGAAATGTAAGAAGCTATAGAGGTGCAAATATTGGTAGTGATCACCAGCTCCTCATTACCACACTGAAATTAAAACCAAAAGCACCCAACAGAAAGATAGATAGAATACCTAGGTTTGATACAACTAAGCTTCTAGAGGAAGAGCACAGAGAAACATTTGCAATTGAATGTAGGAATCGATTTGCAGTCTTAGAGACTATAAGAGACGGAGAACAGACAATTAATGAAGAATGGTGTGATATTAAGAACATATATCAGTCAATTGGTACTGAAGTCTTGGGACAAACAGTTACAAGAAGAAAGCCATGGATATCGAATGATACTTGGGATATTATGAAAAGGAGACAAAGACAGAAATTGGTTGTTGAAAGTTTTCGAGGAAATAATAAAAATTACAGGATAGAGCATGCTAAGTATTCCAGTATTGACAGCGAGGTCAAAAGAAAAGCCAGAAATGGCTGGAGAGAGTATTTAGAGAGTAAAGCAGATGAGGCCGACAAAGCTATGAATTCAGGAAGTGGCTATGGTGTGAGTATTGCTCATAGAATTATTATTGAAATCTCGACTGGGGCAAAGAAGAAGCATATACCCATCAAAAGGAGAGATGGCTCTGTTATAGCAACAGAAGATGAAGAAAGACAACGTTGGATGGAACACTTTAGTGAGGTTATGAATAAGACATATGAAGGGAATAATTTGATTGATTTACCTAAAGCTGTTGAAAACCCTGATGTGCCCATGATTGAATTCAGTGTATTTGAAGTCGAAACTATCCTAAAAAAACTAGAGATGGAAAGCCCCTGGATACGATGGAATAACTGCCGAGATGATACTGGCCGAAAATGAAGCGACTCCCAGATTACTTACAAGATTATTTTGTAGAATGTGGCATGGAGAGGCAAAACCTGATGAATGGGAGTTAGGAGTGTTGGTGAAAATAGCTAAAAAGGGAGACCGGACTGATTGCAATAATTACAGAGGCATAACACTTACGTCAGTCGTTATGAAAATATATAGTGTGCTTATTCTTAAGAGACTGGAGAGAAAGATTGATGAAAAACTGAGAGACGAACAAGGAGGACTGAAAAAATTTTCATTTTGAGACATGTTGTCCACCTATGTGTTTAATATAGAAATCCCTTTTGATGGTATTTGTGGACTATGAAAAAGCCTTTGATAGTGTACACCGGCCAATTTTGTGGAGAATCCTATCTTAATATGATTAAGTCTGTTCATAAGCATAGCAAGTTCAAAATTAATGTTAATGGAGTCTTATCAAGTGAGTTTCCAGTGAACAGCGGAGTACTCCAAAGGAATGTGTTGTCCCCTATGTTGTTTATCCTCCTCATGGATTTTGTAATGTGTAGAACAGTCAGTCTGAAATGGTGGAGAAGTATTGGACTGAATTGGTGATTGGGAATTTAGTAGACCTAGAGTATGCTGATGATGCTGTCCTTCTTAGCAGAACACCACAGGATTTGCAATGCTTGCTTACCAGAATGCATGAAATATCACACGAAGTGGGACTGAAGATAAATAGAAGAAAGACAGAGCTGATGAGAGCGGAGTATGCAATGGAAGATGAAATATCATTGGAAGGAGAAAGGATTAATGAGGTAGAATCATTTAAGTATATAGGAAAAATGATCTCCAATACAGGGTCTTTAGAATTAGAGTTTAGTGAAAGATTGAAAAAAGCAAATCAGACAATGGCTAGCTTAAGTAAAATTTGGGAATAAAATCGCCTAAAATTGCATATGAAAATCAGACTATATATCAGTTTAGTGAGATTGGTGTTCTATGGACATGAGTCATGGTATGACAATGAAACAATCTCCAATAGATTTAGTAGATTTGAGAATAATGCTCTCAGAAGGATATTGGGAATTAAATGGCAGGACAGGATTAGAAATGAAACTATAAGAGAGATTACTCAGGTACCATATGTGGATGATATCATGATGAGGGGTAGATGGAGATGGTTTGGGCATGCTCTTCGCACTCCCCAAGAGAGATTAGTTCACAATACGTTTAACTGGGCTTCAGGAGGCACTAGAAAACTTGGAAGACTAAGGCCTACATGGCTTAAGACTATAAAGCGTGAAGTAGATGATGATTGGAGAAGTATTGAATTAAAAGCTCCAAACAGAGACGACTGGCGAAATCTAACCGAGGCCCTTTGTGTAAATAGGCGTAGGAGGAGATGATGATGATGATTTAAAAGAACAGAATCTATGTTATTCTCCTCTCTTTTAGAGAGAGAGAGAGAGAGAGAGAGAGAGAGAGAGAGAGAGAGAGAGAGAGAGAGAAAGAGAGAGAGAGAGAGAGAGATGGTATCGCCTTTTCCTCAATTGTAGGAGCAAAGGAGAAGAGGCATATAACTATCAAAAAGAGTGGTGGATCTGTTATAACAACAGAAGATGAAGATAGACAACGTTGGATGGAACACTGTATTGAGGTCATGAATAGGAGATGTGAAGGGAATAAATTAATTGATATACCTGAAGCTACGGAAGACCTTGATGAACCCATGAATGAATTCAGGAGGTTTGAAGTCAAAGCTATCATTAAAAAAACATAGGAGATGAAGTCCCTAGTTATGATGGAATAACTGCTGAGATGAAACTGGTCGAAAACTGTAATACTTACAAGATTATTTTGTAGAATGTGACGTGAAAAGGCAAAACCTGATGGATGGGAGCTAGGAGTGTTGGTGAAAATGTCAAAAAAGGTAGATTTGAGTGATTGCAATAATTACAGATGCATCAAATTTACTTCAGTTGTCATGAAAATTTATTGTATGCTTATTCTAAAGAGAAGAAAGAGAACGATTGATGAAAAGCTCAGAGATGAAAAAGCAGGAAGTATGAAAAGGTAGTAGTTTTACAGTACAAATTTTCATTTTAAGACATGTTGTACAACAATGTTTAGAATGCAGAAATCCATTTTTGATGCCATTTGTGGACTATGATAAACCTTTGAAAGTGTATACCAACCAATTTTTGTAGAGTCCTCCGTTATTATATCTTTTCTCTTGAATATTCAATCTTATTAAGTCTATTCATGATCGTAGCAAGTGCAATGTAAATGTTAGTGGAGTCCTATCAAATGAATTTCCGGTGAACAGTAGAGTAATCCAAGGGAGTGTGTTATCACCTATATTGTTTATCATCCTCATAGTTGGGGATGGTGGAGAAGGATTGGAGTGGATTGGTAATAGAGTATACTGATGGCGCTATCCTTATTAGCAGAATACCATAGAATATGCAATGCTTGCTTACCAGAATGCATGAAATATTACATGAGGTTGGGCTAGAAATAAATAGAAGAAAGACATATGTGATGATAACAGAATATGCAATGTAAGATCAAATATCATTGAAATGAGAAATTAATAATGAGGTACGATCATTTACAGGGTCTTTAGAAATGAAGTTTAATGAAAGATTGAAAAGATGAAATCAGACAATGGCTAGGTTAAGTAAAATTTGTAAATCAAATCGCCTGAAATTACATATAAAAATCAGGCAATATAGCAGTTTAGTGAGATTGGTGTTAATGTATGAACATAAGTCCTGGTATGCCGATGAAACAATATTCAACAGATTTTGTAGATTTGAGAACAAAGTCCTCGGAAGAATATTTGGAGTTAAAGGGCAGGAAAGGATTAGAAATAACACTATAAAAGACATTACTCGAGAGCAAAGTATGCTCTTCGTACTCCCTAAGAGATATTAGTTTGCCTAACTTTTAACTGGGCTGCGTAAGGCATTAGAAGAGTTTGAAGACCCAGCCCCACTTTGCTAAGGACTATGAAGCGTGAAGTTTGAGATAATGGATGGAGAAGTATTGATTTAAAAGCTCAAGATAGAGACTAATGGCAAAATCTAACGAGGTCCTTTGCCTCAAAAGGCGTAGGCGGAGGTGATGGCGATGATAATTGCTTATATCAGGATCAAGTGAAACTTCAGGTGTTTTTTGCATACAGACACACAAGTATACATGTGTATTCGTGCATCTGCGTGAGCAAGTGTAAATGCATTAACACTTATATATTTGTATATATATATATATATATATATATATATATATATATATATATATATAAATATATATATATATATATATATATATATATATATATATATATATATATATATATATTAGGTTAACGTAAAATTATTTCTGTGGTTTATTTAAATCAGCCTTGTTTTCTTTTAAGTTAAAGTATTTTCATTGTTTGTTTACTATGGTGTTAATGTAAGTTAAGTGGCTCTCCGATTGTTGGATAGTGTGTTTGCGCCTCCTCCTCACCCTCTGTGTATTAGTGAACTATCGTTTTAACAATTGTTATTCTTTTTGCTGTGAGTGTTGATGAACGCTGGGAAGGTGATAAGTGGACATGGTCGACCGGTGAATGCAGTTCGGGTCTTGACAAGCTCTCACCGACACTATTTTCCCGTCTCGGCATTCATTGTGACTTGGAGGACGAATTTGGCTATTACCTTCGCACTTCCGTTGAAGTGTTTAGCGGATGCTCTGTCATCTGCGACGGTATTTTCCTGTTACTTGTTCCCGTCGGAGGATTTGCACGGGATTTGTGTCTACGCTGTCTCCCGACACGGAATTTTGATTTTACTGGCCGTATTCATCCAGTCCTGCTGTCTACGGGTGTGAGAGCAAACTGGCTCGTGAGGTGTTACGTAGGGAGGCTGACGCCAGGTAAGACAAATTATCGTTCCTCTTGTATAGGGAAGTGGATTGCCCTTCAATGCCTGGCGTACAGTTTTACCCTTCCGTTTAGCGGCTTGATGGATTAAGTACGGCCCTGTATTCAACTCCCCTTCTCTACTTCACTTGAGGTGAAGTTGTGTATTATTAATTTTGTCTTTTTATATGTACGAGTTTTATTGTTATATGTTGTGCATCTATGTTTAATTCTGTATTGTTTAGTTTTGTAAGGTAGGCTAGGAAGGAATATTAAGGTTTTCATTATTTTCATCTCCTACTTCCTTCTACCTTTTTATTATTAGGTTATTGATTATTTTGGCTAGCCGTATTTGGATCCACTTGGTTATTATTAAATGTTTTCTCTCTTAGAATTTTCTCATGTTTAGGGTTTAGTGTAGTAGCTTTAGGATTTTCTTGTGAGTTCCCGAGAACCAGCTATTTGTTCTCTTGAATATTCTGTACAATTAAGTGTATTTTATCTCACAAGGTTGATTTAAGTCATTGTTCTAGTTTATAATAAATATTAAGTTTTCTTGAGTTTTTTGTTTCCGTCCTTCCTTGTCACTGACGTGCATGTACTGACTGCAATCCTTGAAAATATGAAGGCCTAAAAGAACCTGTACTGCAACCAGGGAGGTTGTAACAGTTGGCGACCGTGACAGGATTGCACTCGGTGTACTCGGTGGTTTGGCTGGCGGATCGGTGCTCAGTGGATTTACCAATATTTGTTATTGTTTAGTGTGTTGCCTTACTCCCCCTTTAATTTTGAAATCATGGATGAATATGTTTTTGATCCCGCAGAATTTTTAGGATCAGCAGATTGTCTTAGGCATCTTCCTGTGTTGAGTAAAGAATATTTGATGAGTTGTGCTCGTTGGTTAGGGATCCCATTTAGGGCTACGAACACTAGGGCCCAGTTATTGTTAGCTGTAGAGAGTAAGGTAGCTCAGGGTATGGCTGAAGGAGAGAATATAGGTAGGGATTTCGACAGTGTCGATGATAGTGGTTCAGAGCGCGAGAATAGTATGATTGATGATGTGAGTGTGAATCCAGGCCTTTCTTTGTTTGAGGACCCCCCTCATACTGGAACTATTTTTGAAGGAAATGCTAAATTGCAATTTAAAACTAACTTGTCTACTAACCCATTTGTGGTAGAAAAATCTGTCCCGGAGAATGTAGTCCCAGTGCAGCCTGTGTTGTCCCAAGAGGACAATGAATATAGACTAATTTGTAAGAGGATAGAGTTAATGAAGCTTGAGTTTGAGGAGAACGAGAAGGTGCGGCGACATGAACTAGAGATGGCTAATGTAAATTTGGAGTTGGCTAAATTGCAAAGTGTTCCTATTAGATTAAGTACTCCTTGTGGTCCATATGTTGATAAATTTAATATAGGGGCAGCTTTGAAGTTAGTCCCTGTATTTGACGAAAAAAATGTGCCGGAATTTTTAAAGCATTTGAACGGGTAGCTACCAGGTTGTCTTGGCCCGCCGAGATGTGGACAGTCTTAATTCAGTGTAGGCTGGTGGGCAAGGCAATCAGGGTTTATAATTCTTTGGAGGAGGGCGTAGCCCGTGATTATGGTAAAGTAAAGGCGTTAGTCCTCAGGGCTTATGATCTTGTCCCTGAGGCCTATCGTCTAAAATTTAGAAATTTTAGTAAGCATGCTTCCATTTCATACGTTGAGTTTGCTAGGCTTAAGGAGGAGCAATTTGAAAATTGGCTGAAGAGTCGTCAGGTAGTCTCTTTCTCCTCCTTGAGGGAATTAATGTTGTTGGAAGAATTTAAGAAATATTGTAGCAAAGAACTGAGGATATATTTGGAAGAGGTGAAAGCAGTCAGTCTAAGTAAAGTGGCTCAGATTGCCGATGAATTTATTTTAACCCATCGAGCAGGGTCCGGCAATTTTGGGTCTCAGGGTATAGATTTCCAGTCTGCCAAGCCAAATGATTGTAATAATAAATCTAATAATGTAGCTAACAACAGGGTAAAGCATTCAGGTGTTCCAATCTATTATAAGAATGAGAAGACTCAGGGAAAAATTTCAAATGGAGGGCCCTCTAGATTCTTCTCCAAAAACAGGGTAGTGTCTGGTAATGTGAGCAAAGGTAATGGGACCTGTTTTTGGTGCAATAAGCCTGGACATTATCAAGCTCAGTGTAATGCCAGGAGGAGGTATCTGGAGAGAAATAATAACAATATTGACAACCCTATATCTGTAATTACCAATAAGACTGTTCCTATTACTCCCAAGGTTGATAATCCACTGGTAACGGAAGGTAGCAATGTAAATAGTAGTGATTACAGTAATGTAAACCCAACTGGTAATAGACCCTCATGACTTTATGATAAATATATATGGCCTGGTAGACTGGTTACGAATTCAGGAGCTCTAAAGGTAAAATTTTTGCGAGACACAGGATCAGCTCGGTCTTTAGTGTTAAGGGAATCTTTAAATGGTTTAGTTGAATATTCAGGGAATTATGTGATTCTGGGAGGTTTCCCGAATACAGTGGTTTCAGCTCCATTGGTGGAAGTTGAATTATCCTTCCCTGGGTATAATGAGGTAACCGAGTTGGCTGTGGTGGAGAAACTCCCTATTCCAAATATAGATGGTATTTTAGGAAATGACATGGTAGACCATAAGGGTTTGGAATTATTCCCTATTTTGACTGTGAATGCTTGTCCTGTGGCGGTGGTGACTCGGGCATCCGCTAAGGCAGCTAATTTGTTAAATGAGGATGACTTAGATTTAAGTAGTTTAGAAGTAGAGTTAGAAAGGCCCGGGCCAGTAGATAGTCCTAGTAGTATAAGTAATATCTTGCAACCTGATTGGGACCGTTTAACGTTTATTGAGGCTCAGAAACAAGAGTTTGATTTCGAGTTGGGTGACACAGCCGATTTAACTAAACCGAGGTTTTGTGTAATGAAAGGTTTGTTATATCGAATTAGTCGCCCATCTACACATGATCTGAACAAAACCTCTCGAGTGGAACAAATTGTGGTTCCCTCACAATTTAGGGAGTCTGTTTTGAAGTTGTCATATGATGATTCTTTTTCTGGTCACTTTGGAGTATTTAAGACATTCAAAAGATTAGCGAAATGTTTTTGGTGGCCAGGATTGAAATCATCAGTGAAACGATTTGTTAGTAATTGCGAGGTTTGTCAGGTGATGGGAAAGCCCAATCAAGTGATCCCTAAAGCACCTCTAAATCCCATTCCTGCAATTGGAGAACCTTTTGTGGAATTGGTTATAGATGTGGTGGGGCCTTTGCCTAGAACAAAGACTGGGTTTACTCATCTCCTGACCATCATGGACCGAGCTTCTAGATTTCCTGAAGCATTCCCAATGAAAAAGATAACTTCCAATGCAGTATTTGAGAAGCTCGTTGAATTTTTCTCCCGATACGGACTTCCTCGTAAAATTCAGACCGACTGTGGGACGAATTTTACGAGTAAGGTATTTAGGGGTAAGTGTGCTGAACTGGCCATTCAGTGCACTACCAGCGTACCTTACCATCGCGAGAGTCAGGGTGTGGTGGAAAGATTCCACCAGACACTTAAATCAGTTTTAAAAAAATACTGCTATGAACAAAGAGAGGATTGGGAAAAAGGACTTCCCTTTGCTCTCTCTGCCATAAGGAACCATCCAAATGCATCTACAGGTGTAGCTCCCTTTGAGCTGATCTATGGACACAAAGTACGTGGTCCGTTGGAAATTTTCCATGAATTGTTATCATCTCGTCAGAAAGAGGAAATTAATGTGATGAAGGTTGTAGAGGATTTACGAAAAAAGTTAGCCATTGCGTGGAAATTTGCAAGAGAAAATTTGGCTTCCTCCCAATTAATCATGAAATCAAATTTTGATGGGAAAACCAAGGTGCGATCGTTTGAGCCTGGGGAATTGGTATTGGTGTTGAGTACAGACTCAGACAATTTCCTCGAACCCAGGTATAAGGGGCCCTGGAAGGTTTTGAGAAAATTGTCTGAGGTGAATTATGAAATTTAAGCCCTTGGGACCAAACGAAAGTGCCGGGTCTTTCATATTAATAGATTAAAATCTTATATTTCATGTGGTAGAGATCCTTTAGCTATAGTGTATGAACCTGTGTCTGTAGAAGTAGAGTCTCCAGAGGATAACTTTGAGGACTTAGTTGGTCAGGTATCTTCTGATGCTCTCTTTAATAACATTCAAAATCTAGAGGTTTTAAAAAGAGAGCTGGACCATCTGGAAGTTACCCAGAAAAGGGACATTATTAATTTAATCTGTTCTTTTTCAGAAGTATTTCGTAGTTCGCCAGGTAGGACGAGGTTGCTTCAGCATGATGTGGATGTGGGCAGTGCTTCCCCCGTAAAGCAGAGTCCTTATCGACTAAATCCAGTGAAAAGGGACATAGTCGAGGAGGAAATAAAGTGTATGCTGAAACACGACCTCATCCAACCTTCGATAAGTCCTTGGAGCTCTCCGATAGTTTTAGTTAAAAAGTCTGATGGAAAGTACAGAATGTGTGTGGATTACCGTAAAGTTAATGCCAGTACCAAAAATGACTTCTTTTTTTTTCCTTTGCCTCGCATTGACGACTGTCTCGATCAGATAGGGTCTGCAAAATTCATAACCAAGTTGGATTTGCTGAAAGGATATTGGCAAGTGCCCCTGTCTGATCGAGCCCAGGAAGTTTCCGCATTTGTAACTCCCTTTGGGCTTTATGAATGTAAAGTGATGCCCTTTGGGATGAAAAATGCTGCATGCACCTTTCAGAGGCTTATGAACAGAGTCATTTGTGGGTTGAAAGGCACTGAGATTTATATTGATGATTTAGTTGTTCACAGCAATAATTGGCAAACTCATATAGTAAGATTGAGAAAAGTGTTTGAAGCTTTGAGGGATGCCGGTCTTGTTGTGAACTTGGGTAAGTGTGAATTTGGTAAAGCCAAAGTGTGCTATTTGGGTCATGAGGTTGGTTTGGGTCAGGTAGCCCCTAAACAAGCCAATATCGAGGCCATTTTAAATTTAAAGAGGCCGAGTAATGGCAGGGAAGTTCGGAGAGTCCTTGGAATGACGGGTTATTATAGAAGGTTTTTGCGAAACTTCTCGGACATTGCTCAGCCGCTTACTAAATTATTAGAGAAGGGACAGAAATTTGAGTGGTCTCCTCAATGTGAGGATTCTTTTATTAAACTTAAACTGGTGTTGATGGCAAACCCAATATTAATGTCCCCTGATTTTCAGAAACCTTTCATTATCGCGGTGGATGCTAGTGATGTGGGCATTGGAGGTGTCCTCTTTCAGAGAAATGGGGCTGGAGAGGTTCTTCCCGTGTCTTACTTTAGCCGTAAACTATTGGCAGCAGAGAAACGGTATTCAACTATCGAGAAGGAGGCCTTGGCCTTGGTTCGTACTTTGTTACATTTTAAACCCTATGTGACCAATTTCTCCTTCCCGATAGAGATTTGGACTGATCACAATCCTTTAGTGTTCATAGAAAGGATGAAAGGGTCCAATCAGAGAATTTTGAGATGGGCTTTGCAGTTGCAGGAATTCACTCTGGTTATAAAACATATTAAGGGATCGGAGAACCGTATTCCTGATGCCCTTTCTCGTATGTAATCTTGTCTTTTGTCCCCCCTCGCCCTTCTCGTGTCTTCATTAGGTTTGTATAAAACTATTTTTCCATAGTAAAATCTAATGGCCAGTATGTGTGTGAGTATGAGTGAGTCCTTATCTTAGAGTTTAGTTTAGATGTAGGTTTGGTTAAGTGTGTTGTTTTTGTATGTTCAACCTTAGTAAGGTCTATCAATTTTTTTCTATTATTTTGTACTCGTTGGAGTTATAGTTTAGCCTTTAATTTTAGATTCCCATTTTCTGATTTGGTAAGTCTTCTTTGTGAAGCTATGTGTTTTTTTTTTCCTTTTTGGCATGTGTATTGTTATAATATTTATAACTTTTTTTCAGGTTTTGTATTTCTATAACATTATGCTAATTCCTTTTCATTTCAGCATTTTTACAGTATTTAATTTTGGAGAAAAAAAAATGTATTCTATGTGAATAATTTTTTTTGTTTTGGGGGAGGAAGGTATTAGGTTAACGTAAAATTATTTCTTTGGTTTATTTAAATCAGCCTTGTTTTCTTTTAAGTTAAAGTATTTTTGTTGTTTGTTTACTATGGTGTTAATGTAAGTTAAGTGGCTCTCCGATTGTTGGATAGTGTGTTTGCGCCTCCTCCTCATCCTTTGTGTATTAGTGAACTATCGTTTTAACGATTGTTATTCTTTTTGCTGTGAGTGTTGATGAACGCTGGGAAGGTGATAAGTGGACATGGTCGACCGGTGAATGCAGTTCGGGTCTTGACAAGCTCTCACCGACACTAATTACCCGTCTCGGCATTCATTGTGACTTGGAGGACGAATTTGGCTTTTACCTTCGCACTTCCGTTGAAGTGTTTAGCGGATGCTCTGTCATCTGCGACGGTATTTTTCTGTTACTTGTTCCCGTCGGAGGATTTGCACGGGATTTGTGTCTACGCTGTCTCCCGACACGGAATTTTGATTTTACTGGCCGTATTCATCCAGTCCTGCTGTCTACGGGTGTGAGAGCAAACTGGCTCGTGAGGTGTTACGTAGGGAGGCTGACGCCAGGTAAGACAAATTATCGTTCCTCTTGTATAGGGAAGTGGATTGCCCTTCAATGCCTGGCGTACAGTTTTACCCTTCCGTTTAGCGGCTTGATGGATTAAGTACGGCCCTGTATTCAACTCCCCTTCTCTACTTCACTTGAGGTGAAGTTGTGTATTATTAATTTTGTCTTTCTATATGTACGAGTTTTATTGTTATATGTTGTGCATCTATGTTTAATTCAGCATTGTTTAGTTCTGTAAGGTAGGTAGGAATATTAAGGTTTTCATTGTTTTCATCTACTTCCTTCTACCTTTTTATTATTAGGTTATTGATTATTTTGGCTAGCCGTATTTGGATCCACTTGGTTATTATTAAATGTTTTCTCTTAGAATTTTCTCATGTTTAGGGTTTAGTGTAGTAGCTTTAGGATTTTCTTGTGAGTTCCCGAGAACCAGCTATTTGTTCTCTTGAATATTCTGTACAATTAAGTGTATTTTATCTCACAAGGTTGATTTAAGTCATTGTTCTAGTTTATAATAAATATTGTTAAGTTTTCTTGAGTTTTTTGTTTCCGTCCTTCCTTGTCACTGACGTGCATGTACTGACTGCAATCCTTGAAAATATGAAGGCCTAAAAGAACCTGTACTGCAACCAGGGAGGTTGTAACATATATATATATATATATATATATATATATATATATATATATATATATATATATATATATTGTATATAAATATGTTTATCTATATACAGTATATATATTGTATCCATTTATATATATAATATATATATGTATATTTATTATTATGACTAGCGAATTACATAAATTCTCGAGTTCCAAAACTCACCTGCTTTATATTATATAATTTGATATACAATCTCCGAGCTCTGAGAATAATATGCAGCTCCCAGATGAGCACTGAATATCCAAAGGTCTCCTTAATTTACGCTCAAAACAAAACTGGGTGATTACTCTACATTTAACGAGAACTAACCTTAAGTCAGCCTCTTACTTTGGTTCTTAGTCATGGGATACGAGCAAAGCACTGAGAAAAGTATTGGTGATCGAAATAATACAAACTTTAAAAATATAAATATTCAAACAAATCAACACCATAAATAAATCACTCGAAATATTAAATCTGAACTAAACTTTAGACTGAGACAAAAAATTATACTCTATAAAATTTTTTTTTTTACAATCACTTGTTTCACTAGAAATTAATTTGTGAAAATATTTAATTTTGACAATTAATGAATGAATAACACTTTAACACATAGAAAATAAATCAGAATTACACTAACATATACTACTTAGCAGATACTCTTATGTCCTAACGCTCCCACAAGGTAACCGGACGGTTAAGCAAAATAAATACACTTCATTGTTTAACCTAATCTCATAGGGCCAGTTACAAAAATTTTTACTATGAAATGTACTTACATTAACACACTACACTTTTAACTTAATTGCGCAATAGTATCACCAATGTTTGATTCAACGGTATACACGGTATATTTTGGAAAGAAATCACTATTAAAATTTGAGAGGATAACACTATTTACGTTTGAGAGGAATTATGTAGTGGCTGGAGAGAGGGCTGTCATACGTTGGGTCTTTCAAAGGGATAGGCTAGATCTCTGCGCTCCCATGCATTGCTAGGTCTTATGAATATTAATTTAATTCACTCTAGTCAATCATTCTCGTAGCGTGGGGGTATGGCTCTAGGGGCGTATGGTTGCCAACATAGTAATTTGGAGAAGGGGTACTCATGTTGCTGGCGAGGCAACTCTCTCTCAGCTAACTCTGCCCACCTCCTCTCATAACATTAAAAAAAGATTACTTTTTAGTCTAGAATTTTCATGTTGCTTCCAGCCACTTGAAAACATGATTCAATCCCTAGCGTGTGTGTCATACCGCGTACCTTTCGACAAGATTACATGACTTCGTAACAAAACTACGTAAAATGAAAATTTAATTCTTTGAAATAACGTAAATTGACATATACGAAACCGAATGAAAATACAATTAAAGGAATAATGAATGTCCTATTTATTTAACATACATTACTTAATCCTACCTGAGTGGAATACACCTTATGAGCTGGCTATACATCTTTTAGATACAAAAATAAAATACGTGAATAAAATAATAAAATATTCTACTCTCATGCACACCAGCTTTATAAGAATATCTATCTATCTATCTATCTATATATATATATATATATATATATATATATATATATATATATATATATATATATATATATATATATATATATATATATATATATATATATATATACTATATATATATATATATATATATATATATATATATATATATATATATATATATATTGGTGTGTGAATGTATATATTGAGTGTATGAAAATTAATATCAGCTAAATATTTCAGATACTTACCAAAACTAGGCCGAGGTAACTAACTAAAAGACATTTTGGCTAAATCTTTTTAGTCTATATAGGTTTTTTTTTATTAGATACAATATTTTCAAAACTTTTCCAAATGATAAAACTCTGAAGATGTTTATTCATAGAATAAATGTATTCCATGCTTATATTATAATTATTTCTATATAAGACATGTGTATAAAAAGCTGTTGAAAGGAAGCCATGTATATATATGTACCAAGTCTTAAATACGATGAATACTCTGAACGAATAAGGTAAAACGACAGTGGAGATCCTGTAGAGAGTGGGGTTCCCCTGCTGTATAGGGCCGGAAAAGCAGCCATCAAAGTAAAGTAAGTACCTAGGAAATAGGCCTATGTAGATGATATGTGTTTTATACAGTTAGATCAATGGTCTTTTTAAGAGTACTATAACTGTCATAAATAGGTGACGTGTCTTAAGTCTGATGGGTGACGTGTCTCCAGTCGTATGGTAACAGAATATTTCCATCACAGTAGAGGTTTACACAAATCTAGTAGTCTCAGTATATTGAGAGAGTGACATGGCCTTACTTGCTCAGAAAGAATAGCAGTATCACTCGAGGGCTCACAAGAATAATATGGTATTCACCTAAGAATATCTCACTATGCAAAGAGTATTCAAGAACCTTTTGTAACAAAGTGCAAAAGTATATGTTCTGATGTCTCATTATCCATCGACATGGGACATAATTGGTGCCAGTAGAAAGAATGTTTCTGTTTGTGTATGCTGTGAGCAGTGTTGTACTTTGATCTAGTAAAATAAAAGTTTAAAAGGCCTATGTATACTTGGTTTAATACAGCAGACACTGCTGCTGTAGGAGATAACGAAGAAGCAGTAGCTTATAGTGGTGAAATTGATGAAGAATATAGCCAAGAACAACGAACACAGCCTAGAAAATAGTTTAGAAAACCTAACCGAAATAATAAACAGAGTAATAGTTGAATATGAAGAGCAGTGTACAACCACGCACAGGAGTGAAAGCACACATGCACATCCGAGTGAATATAGTCAAAACATCATAGTTCGAAAATTGCCAGAACACCAAGTAAGTATTATACTTTTTGACAATCAACGATCTAATGAACGGTTTCAATCAATCGAAGTGTTCTTGAGAGACTTTGAAGTAGCCACATATGGGTAGTAAGAAAGATAAAAAGCAATATAAAATAATTAGATTATTCAAAGAGGCTTCAGCAACGGAGGTAATATGTTAGCCACAAGACAGTTCAAGATGTTATACTAACATAAAACCACATTTAATTGAGAAATACACTTTGCCTGATGCAACAAAAGGTGATAGGATAGAAAATTATCATCCAAAAATTCGAATGCATGAGTCACTCAGTTTTGCAACGCATATTTTTTGAGATTGTGACTCGTTTGCTACAGGGAGTGCCAACCTCCCAGAGGGCGGTTAAAAAGCAATAGCCTGATTAGTATACCCGTATGTACGTGGCTATTTGTGTGATGACAATCGCACATTAGCCAATATAGTGATGGCGATACAAAACATTTTAGACAGTTTGCCAGAAGATGTGACAGAGAATAACCACCCAAATCTGGAAAGTTGGCAGCCATGAGAACATATTCAATGAGCCGCAGCTACCAACCCCAAAACCGGGGGATGGGAAAAGGAAGTCAGCTGGTGAGAAGAGTCCTCAGATATGGCAGTATCGGGGAGAGGGGCAACACAAGTGGAGACCCCTACCCAAGGATCTCCCCACTGTTAT
The DNA here is from genome assembly GCF_036898095.1 of Palaemon carinicauda. Classification (NCBI taxonomy): domain Eukaryota; kingdom Metazoa; phylum Arthropoda; class Malacostraca; order Decapoda; family Palaemonidae; genus Palaemon; species Palaemon carinicauda. The sequence goes on from NC_090757.1 coordinate 64,337,888, forward strand.
ACCTTTCAAGCCTAAGGTCATCTAACTCAAGAGTGCCAAACAAATAATGCCGAGAGTGGGTGGGCTCTGGAACACCACCCTCACGCCTAATATCTGAGGAAAAGTAGTCAGAGGAAGGGGGAGACGAGGGAGACAGACAGCCTCCACATGATAACTGGAGCAGCAAGTACAATGGAGCCGGGCCCCAAGGGCATGCAGGCTGTTGGTTCTCCATTTCTACCCCCAACTTTACCCCAAAAGCACTAAAGATAGCACCATGGGGCAGCAGTATTGTAAGCGAGGTTGTTAGCCCGTGCCAGCCATATCGAGATCCAAATTGACGGCTCGGAATTTTAGCAGTCAGGATAAAACTACCAGATAAATCCATTCAAGCTCTGATCGACACAGACCCCAACGTTTCGCTTCTTGAAAGAGGAATCTCCTGAAACCCAATACAGTCAGTGGCACCCATCACCCTTGATGACACAGGAGGAAATAAACGACATACAACGATAGCCAACTTTAGGGTGGGATTTGTAAAGTTTACACAATTTTTTTTTATCTTACCTACCTTGGGAATTCCAGGAATCGAGGCTATACTTGGTCTTAACTTCATTATGAATAATGAAATATATATTTGCGGGGAAAAAGACCGAGTAACAGTAATGGTAGGAGGGTGCATTCTGCCAATAGAAAGTCATGAGAGAGTAAGTGGCTGTGCAGGAAGGGAGAGACAACTGGGTAAAGTGACAGCTGTACCTAAAAAGGGTGAAATATTGTGTCCCTAAATATTAACAAGCAAATCAGTGACCCCGTATCAGCCTCTCCCAGAGGGAACCAAGGTCATTGATAAACCACATGAAAAATGGGAATGGGCACATGTAGTCTTAAGGAGCTTGTCAGAAATAAAAGAGAACAAAGCAGATATTACAATAGTTAATTTGACAAATGATATACATAGATATATATATATATATATATATATATATATATATATATATGTATATATATATATATATATATATATATATATATATATATATATATATATATATGTGTGTGTGTGTGTGTGTGTGTGTGTGTGTGTGTATTCCTACGAAGCTGGTTTAGTATAGAGTAAATATTTCATTCATGTATTTCATTTGTGTATTTAAGTGATGTATAGCCAGCTCGTAAGGTGAGTTCCTCTCCTGTAGGTTGAAGTAATTGTATGTAAATTACATAAGACTTTCGTTATTCATTAATGGAATTTTTCATTTAAGTCCGTATATGTAAGTTTACGTTATTTTCAAGAATTAACTTATTTATTTCACATGTTTTGTTACGAAGTGTTATGTAAATTCAATTAGGTATGCTGTAAGACCCATACGAGGTATGAACACAAGGGCTTACGTTATGTCTACAAGGTATTACATCATACTTATATTTCCGTGGGGTTAGAAAATGCAAGAAACTTCTGGACTAGATTTACCCTTTTTGTTTAATGATTCGAGGGGTAGGTGGGCGGAATTAGCTGAGGAGGGTTACCTCGCAAGGAAGGTTTTTTCCCCTGTTCAATTTTCTACGTTGGCAGCCTTACGCCGTAAGGCCTTGCCCCAAAGCTACGAGAATTATCTATTTAGCATAATCTAGAAGTATTAAGTCAGTATATATACGCCCATGGAATGCACAAGCAGCAGAAGAGATCCAGCCTGTCCCTTTGAAAGAGCCAATGTTCGTCCACCTCTCTCCTTACAAGTGCGTCAAATGTGTGCCCTCTCAAAATTGATTAAAAATTTCTATTCAACATATATCGTGTATAGTGTGTTCAAACGTTGACTAATCCATTGACTGATATTCCAAGTGTATTGTATCAATATAAATACTTATTTAACATAAATTTTTGTAACTGGCCCTTTGAGAGTTAGGTTAAAACAGTGAAGTGTACTTATTTTTGCTTAACTGTTTGGTACGTCATGTGATCCAAAAGACGTCAGTGTATCAGTTACTTTTATGTAAATTTCTTTAAGGGTTTAATCATTAGAGTGCTAAGGTGTTAGCTATTTTTATTAATTATCAAGAGTAAATATCTTTATAAATTAATTTCCAGTGAAACAAGTGATTCTATAATTTTTATAGAGAAATATTTTCTTATCTCAGTCTAGGGTTTTGTTCAAGGTTTAATATTTCGAGTGATTAATCTTGGCGATAATTTTTTGTGTAAGTGTTGTAAGTTTTTATGAAATATATCTATTTTTGAAAATGTGTATTTTTTTTCGATCAGTCATATTTCTTAACAATACTTGCTCGTAATCCCTGACTAAGAATCAAAGTAAAAAGGTTTTTTTTTTTTTTTTTTTTTATATTTCTTATAAAATAATCACCCAGTTTTGTTTTGAGTGTACGTAAGAGACCTTTGGATATACAGTGTTTTTATAAATTGCCATCTGGGAGTTGCATAATATTCTCAGAGCTAGGGTATTTTTTCAGGGATAACAGATTTATGTAAAAATAAACAGGAGGCTATGTAATTTGCCAACCATGATAATATGTATATATATATATATATATATATATATATATATATATATATATATATATAAAATTTATATATATATATATACATACATACATACATACATACATATATATATATATATATATATATATATATATATATATATATATATATATATATATATATATATACACACGAGTGGAGATACCTTAACAAGGTGAAAGGATTTTACATCACAATGATTAGCAAAGCTATACTAGTCAAGGTCAGCCATAATAGATAGGTTTGCTGTGAGCGATCAGACGAAAATCTCCAACCATCACCTATCCACAGTGGCTAACATGGTGACGAAAATTGGCTAGAGCCCAGACATGAGTATCAAAACCCTGTCTCAGCCCCCAGTCTCAGTGGCATTAGAACACCTGCCCAATGTTGCAGGCAGCTACATTCCACTGCAGGGCGTGCTAAGAAATTGAATCTTGAAACATACAGCGACAGGACCCTCTCTAGGGAGTAAGATCTTCCTATCACACAAGAAGAACTGAGAGAAATGAATTGGGATATGATAGGATTTAGTGAAAGTAGAAGAACTGAGGAAACTCATATAGAGTAAAAAGAGGGCAGTATATTTTGCTTCAGAGGACATGAAAGACTTCATAGAAAATTGAGTGGGTTTTCTTATTATTAAAGATCTTGCCAGTAACATAGAAGAATTTTATAGTACATGTGATAATATTGAAGGATTAATCATCACACTAAATAAGAATTATGAATTAAAGATAATTCAAACTTATGCACCAAAAACATCCCATACACCGGAAGAAATGGAAACTTTTATGAAGATCTGGAAATATCTATAAGATAATAAAGATCAATTTACATTAGTTTTGGATGATATCAGTGCTAAAGTAGGGAAGAGAGGAAAATCAGCAGTAAGTAAATTTTGGGTAGGCATAATAAATGACAGAGAGATATACATTAAGGAACAATTTCAAAATCATGAACACATTTCTTTTTTATGAAAAGAAACATAGAAAATGGACATGGAGAAGCGAGTAAGGAAATAGATTTTATTCTCAGTGCAAAAGTCAATTTAGTTAAAGATGTAACAGTGTTAAACAAGTTAAAGTCAAACTATCATTGAAGTGTGAGAAGCAAAATTTGTTTAGATCTAAGGAAAGAGAGAAAAAAATAATTTTTAGAAATTAAATAAACACCACTGTAATAAGAGAAAAATCTAATTAGTTTATTTTAGCAAAACAAAATAGGTACGCCCAGTTACATGATAAGGGCAATCTATTTTGTTTCAGCGTCTAACTCTTGCTTTATCTTGTAGTTCTCCTTTTTACTATTTAGCAGTATTTTCCCATAACTCACTTGAATTAGTCCTGTAAATTTCAAATATTACGTAATCTTTCTGTGTACATGCTGCTAACCAAAAACATCTAATCTACCCAAATTAAACTTACTACAGTCAAACCGACGAGAAACACAATCCTTGAAAAAAATGAAAAGACAGAAATACAGAGAAATCCCGTCTAGAATTGAATTGTATGAAAGATTGATCAAACAAGTTGATCCTAATATTTGCGACCTTCACAGTGTTTGTGCCTTTGTGAAACCCGACTTTCATGATAGAGACAGAAGGTGGTGGGCCCTCATTAAACTCTCAAGAGTATTGCCGAAAATAACACCTATAAGATATTAATAGTATTCG
>NC_090757.1:64352080-64354580 GCF_036898095.1 Palaemon carinicauda
GAGCCACAATATTTACCGAATGGCGACTAAAACTGAAATTAGGACTAATCTTAAACCCGGGTATATATATAATCTATATATATGTGTATGTATATATATGTATATATATGTATATATGTACATATATATTTATATATACAGAGAGAGAGAGAGAGAGAGAGAGAGAGAGAGAGAGAGAGAGAGAGAGAGAGAGAGAGAGAGAGAGAGAGAGAGAGAGAGAGAGAGAGAGCCACAATATTTACCGAAATTGCGACTAAAACTGAAATTAGGACTAATCTTAAACCCGGGTGGCGAATATCGTCGCTGATATTGATCTCAGGAGCTCATTCATTACCTCTGAAAATAAGGAAGGTCTTTCATTAGGGCCAGTAAAATGTAGCTTGTAACTCCATTATCGCCTGGCTAAAACTTCACTTTTCGGGCGGTTTCTCAACGTCTAAAATCTTGACTTGGGTCTCGTTTCATGGAGCGTTTCTCCAGAGAAGATTTTCGGTATCCTGTTTTATGGAGTATTTTTCCAAAGAAGATTTTTGAGATCTCGTTTTATGTATTGTTTCTCCAATCCAGAGAAAATTTTTGGTATCTGGTTTTATGGAGTATTTATTCAGAGAAGATTTTTGGTATCTCGTTTTATTTAGAATGTATCCAATATAGATTTTTGAGATCTTGTTTTATGTAGTGTTTCTCCAGAGCAGACTTTTTATATAATTTTATGGAGATTTTATCAAAGAATATTTTTTTTTATCTCGTTTTATGGAGTATTTATCCAGAGAAGACTTTTGGGATCTCGTTTTATGTAGTTTCTCCAGAGAAGATTTTTTTTCATCTCGTTTTATGAAGTATTTATCCAAAGAAGGTTTTTGAGATCTCGTTTTATATAGCGTTTCTCCAGAGCATATTTTTTTTTTCTCGTTTTATGGAATATTTATCCAGAGAAGATTTTTGGCATCTCGTTTCATGTAGTGTTTCTCCAAAGAAGATTTTCAGTATCTCGTTTATTGGAGTATTTATCCTAAGATTTTTGGGATCTCGTTTTATTTAGTGTTTCTCCAGAGAAGATTTTTGGGATTCGTTTTATGTCCTGTTTCCCCAGAGAAATCTTTGGTATCTTGTTTAATGGAGTAGGCCATGTACTGTATTCAGAGAAGATATTTTGGATCTTGGTTTATGTAGTGTTTCTCCATATAAGATTTATGTTATATCATTTATGGAGCATTTGTCCAGAGAAGATATTTGAGATCTCGTTTTATGGAGTGTTTCTCAAGACGCAGCTGGAATAAAACTTCTAGAATACTGTATTGTATTGAGCCTCATGATGGAGAAGGCCTGACCAGTAGAGTTAAATACATACCTAGTATTACGAACAGGATGGTACTGTCTGGGAAGATCTGAATGTAAAGGCTGGTCAGAATTATGAAAAATCTTATGCAACGTACATAACGAACTAATTGTACGACGGTGCCAGAGGTTAAAGAATAAGAAATTTAATATTATTATTGTTATTATTATTATTATTATTATTATTATTATTATTATTATTATTATTATTATTTGCTAAGCTACAACCCTAGTTGGAAAAAGCAGGATGCTATAAGCCCAGGGGCTTCAACAGGGAAAATAGCTCAGTGAGGAAAGGAAAAAAGGAAAAATAAAATATTTTAAGAACAGCAACAACACCAAGACAAATATTTCCTATATAAACTATAAAAACTTGAACAAAACAAGAGAAAGAGAAATTAGATAGAATAGCGTGCCCGAGTGTACCCTCAAGCAAGAGAAACTCTAACCCAAGACAGTGGAAGACCATGGTACAGAGGCTATGGTACTACCCAAGACTAGAGAACGCTGGCTTGATTTTGGAGTGTCCTTCTCCTAGAAGAGCTGCTTGCCATAGCTAAAGAGTCACTTCTACCCTTACCAAGAGGAAAGTAGCCACTGAACAATTACAGTGCAGTAGCTAACCCTTGGGTGAAGAAAATTTGTTTGGTAATCTCAGTGTTTTCAGGTGTATGAGGAGAGAGGAGAATCTGTAAAGAATATGCCAGACTATTCGGTGTATGTGTAGGCAAAGAAAAAGATAACCGTAACCAGAGATAAAGATCCAATGTAGTACTATCTGGCCAGTCAAAGGACCCCATAACTCTCTAGTGGTAGTAAGTTCCAGGTAAAATGAAAGAATTAAAACAATTCTTCAGAAAATTGTACAAGACTTTCTCAATAAACCAATTTGTTGGTCTCAATTGAAGGAAAGACAGATCTAATGTGTTTCTCAAAAGAAAATTTGTTGTTGAGAATCACATTTAAAATTTGTTGTCATGCAGAGTTAAAGAACATTATGAATGCTGAGATTAGGATGTTGAGGAGCCAATGTCTTCGACCTACTTACAATCATACTTTGAGTTTTGTTTGGATTGCTCCTATTAGAAAGGATAATATCGTCTTCAGATTGAGTAAAAAATCATTAGTTTTACGTATTACATTCATATAGAAAACAAATATA
>NC_090757.1:64359580-64374580 GCF_036898095.1 Palaemon carinicauda
ATATATATATATATATATATATATTCCCACACATATACATATACATACAACAATAGCAATAACAACAAGTGCAGCTGCTTCCAGTCCACTCGTGGTGTCTGGTGTTTGGCCAGTTTTTATCATCACGCTAGCAAGTGCAGATTGGTGATATTGGGAGACTTTTGTCTGGTTGCTCACAACAAACCAATCAAGTATGGCTATCTGATTAGTATAACTTTGCTGATCATGGCCATATACAATCCCTTTCACCACGTTAAGGTATCCCCACTCAGAAAGCTTATGTACATATATATATATATATATATATATATATATATATATATATATATATATATATATATATATATATATATATATATATATATATATATATATATATATATATATATATATATATATATGAAGGACTTATCTGAGGCCTTAGTTCTGGTAACAGCTGAAGATAGCGATGATACATATCGATATACACAGACACATACACATATGCATACAAACACACACACATATATATATATATATATATATATATATATATATATATATATATATATATATATATATATATATATATATATTTATATTTATTATATATATACATGTATATATATATATATATATATATACATATATATATATATATATATATATATATACATAAAGTACATAGACATGTGAATTGAATTTCAATATGCATGCACACACATACATATATATATATATATATATATATATATATATATATATATATATATATATGTGTGTGTGTGTATATATACACACATATATATATATATCATGATAAAACTATTACATCAATACATTATTTGAATTTTCCCTTTTACCTAAGCCCTCTTAGTTTTATAGCCAAATATTTAATCATGATGTCGAAAAGCTCTTGAAAATGAGTATGCTTCCCAAGTCTTCCTCACACTCCCTCCCCTTGATAGAACTAAATCTCAAATACTCTCTTAACCTGAATTATTTAGCTATCCCTAAATATCAGAAGATTTACAATTGGGTTTCTTAACTCTTTATATTATTCATAATTCCGTGTTTTATCATCCACACCATTTGTAAAAGTCAGCTTCCCAAATATGGCAGCATTCGCTGTAAAATGAATCACCCATTCACATTAAATTCTGTTTATCCCTTAAGACTTCTAATTTCTAATGCTTTTTAATTTTCCTCTGTTTGAAAATATTTCCTTCTTAGTCATCATTCTTCTTTCCGCTTTCAAGAAAAAGCTCTATATCATGCAGAAATAAAACCCATTAGTCATATTCACATTCCATTATTTTATGTCAGACTCATTCGCCTTCATCTTAAGTCTTATATGTTCTTTCATTATTCCTTCCGTGAAAGCAGCATTTCCTGCATGTATGAATGCGCAGGAGGGGCCAGTTTTGAATAAAGAACAAACTGAAAGAAAGATTCCCTCTCCATTCTTAACAAGAAGACGTATGTGTTCCATGGATGAATATAGACATTATAGTGTATGTGACCCTACAAAATTGACAGTCAAGTATTCATATATGCACACACACGTACATGCAACTCCCTCCCAAGAGGCAATAACTACTAACTCTACCCCTTATCCGAGAGACGGGGAGCCGATCGTGACCGGAAATATATATGTATGTATATATATATATATATATATATATATATATATGTATATATATATGTATATATGTATATATATATACTGTATATATATAGTATTTATATATGTAGGATATATGAATATATATATATATATATATATATATACATATATATATATACAGTATATATATGTATATATATATATATATATATATATATATATATATATATATATATATGTATATTTATATTTATGAATTTATATATAGCCTATACACTGTGTAAATATACAAATATATATCAATATATATATATATATATATATATATATATATTATATATTATTATTATTATTATTATTATTATTTGCTAAGCTACAACCCTAGTTGGAAAAGCAGGATGCTATACGCCCAGGGGCTCCAACAGGGAAAATAGCTCAGTGAGGAAAGGAATCAAGGAAAAATAGAATATTTCAAGGACAATAACATTAAGATAAATATTTACTACATAAACTATGAAAACCATAACAAAACAGGAGGAAGAGAAATTAGATAGTGTGGCCGGGTGTACCCTCAAGCAAGAGAACTCTAACCCAAGACAGTGGAAGGCCATGGTACAGAAGCTATGGCACTACCCAAGACTAAAGAACAATGGTTTGATTTTGGAGTGCACTTTTCCTAGAAGAACTGATTACTATAGCTAAAGAGTCTCTTCTACCCTTGCCAACAAGAAAAGTGGCCACTGAACAATTACAGTGCAGTAGTAACCCCCTTGACAGAAGAATTGTTTGGTAATCTCAGTGTTGCCAGGTGTATGGGGACTGGGGAGAATATGTAAAGAATAGGCCAGACTATTCGGTGTATGTGTAGGCAAAGCTAAAAGTAACCGTTACCAGAGAGAAGGATCCAATATAGTACTGTCTCGCCAGTTAAAGGCCCCCTACTCTCTAGCGGTAGTATCTCAACGGGTGGCTGGAGCCCTGGCCAACGTACTAACCTATTACCTATATATATATATATAAATATATATATATATATATATATATATATACATACATATATATATATATATATATATATATATATATATATATATGTACATATATTCAGACACACATATATATAATGTATATATATATATATATATATATATGTATATATATATATATATATATATATATATAGAGAGAGAGAGAGAGATAGAGAGAGAGAGAGAGAGAGAGAGAGAGAGAGAGAGAGAGAGAGAGAGAGAGAGAGAGAGAACTGCTCTTTATTACACAGGTGAGATGTGCAAAACACATTTTACTTGGAATACTGGTTACTCAGATAAAAAATCAGAAATATATTTCAGATATATTTTCATGTTACTTTTTCATTTGGAATTCGCGAGTCCTATCAAGAAATCAACGTTTTCTGGAAGTACTTTGTATACTGAGTTTGCGTTCTTTTTCTCGTCAATTGTTGCGTTTCCTAGATCGCCGAATCAGAGCGCACGCACGTCCCAAGCGGAAACTGGATTTAACGTAAACAACTTCCTTTTGTCGTTTAAAACCGAAAAGAATTTTTCCATCCATCATATCAAACTGTCGGCATAATCCTAAAAAAATTGAAAAAGAATCTGAATGTAAGTTGAAACGGGAAACATATTTCATTTTTTTTTTTCATCTTAAATTACTGGTTTTGTCATGCAGAGGGGGCAGGGAGATGGCTGGGGGTTGAGGGGTGTTAGGTAGGTAGGTTGTCTGGAATAGGGGGAGAGGTGGTTTCTACCAAGTTTTCCTGGATCACAAACCAACAAAACCATTCTTCTTATTTCCTTTCAACTTTTGAAGTCGATTTTCTGTGTTTACCACAGAATTGAACAAAATTTGTTGTGATTCGTAGCTTTTTGAAGTTCACTTCTTATTTTGGTGGCTTGTTTTAACTGGGGAAACAATACCTTTTTTTTTTTTGGTTGCTTTGTGGATAAAAATGACAGTATTTCGGAATACATGAGCTCATATTTGAAGCAAAGTAGGTAGGCTATTTGACAATATATGTATGCCTTTTGTATCGAATAAAGATTATATTCCAACGAAACACGTGCAGGGGCACTTGATAACGAGCGTGCACACTATCACACACTCATGCATACATACACACACATACATATATATATATATATATATATATATATATATATATATATATATATATATATATATATATATATATATATATATACATATAAATGCACACACAATACACTTGTGTGAGAGATCGTGTGTGTATACACTTCTTCAAACTTGCTCTCTAATATTATACCATAGAAATCGTGCAATTTCCAAAAGATCAATAAACCCCCAAATCTAAGCGATCCAGTTCATCTGAAAAAAAAAAAGTCTTCTTTCATCCATAATCTTTTGTGACAAAACTCGACGAATGTTACAACTTTGTCCGAGGCTTTGGTGATCATAGAATTGGTCCCTAACGGTGAAATTGTTAGTTTGTTCGTAATTACGTTAAAGTTGCGGTCGCGAAGTCAATTGCCACTGTGTGGGGAGACTGAAAGGACCCCCAGAAAATTGGGCTATTGTCACCGACTTGAACGTTTGCCACGAAAGTCGTAATTCGTCGATTTGGGAGGGATATCGAACCCCAGAAGATGCTGACGAAGGAGGAAAGCTGATACAAGCGGTTAGAATCAAGATAGGCTTTGATGATACGTTTAAAGTGTAGACTGAGACTTGGTTAAGACCGTTAAATGCTTTCGCTGTTTGGTGCACCTGGCACCATTTCTAATGGAACGAGTATCTATTCATTCAATTACCTATAATAGGTATAAACTCCTGTCTCTGAGTGCTGGATACCTTAACATGGTGAAAGGGTTTGTGTATCGCTATGATCAGCAAAGCTGTATTAGTCGGGGCCACCCATACTAGGTTGGTTTGCTGTGAGCATTCAGACTAAAGTCTCTCATGCGATGAATCCGCAATGGACAGCGTGGTGATAAAAATGGCCAAACTTCATTCATGACTAAAGGCATGTCTGAGGCCTTTGTCCAGCAGTGGACTAGAAATGTTTGCATTTGTTGTTTGTTGTTGTCGCATAATCTTTTTAGTGACATGTATTATGCACAACATAATAAATACATTAGTTAAAACATGCAATGATGAAATTCAGGAAGTAATATATATTAAAAAAAATAATCTTAATCAAGGCATGAAAATTAGCACTATTATAACAATGATCTTACGTCACAAGGTCCATCAGCGTTTCACCTTTATATTTGACCTCCTTTGAGATTCATTGCTTTTAATTTGCTGTCCAACTCTCATTTTGGCACTGAATGGGTTACCCGTCCCCAGAACTGGACTATCAAACTGTTTTTTATCTGTTTGGACGAGATTTCAAATAATACGACAAATTTACGATGTGAAATTAAAGGAATTTAAAAAAAATGTTAACCCTATTTCTTACATAATTATTCTTAGTGTAAAAGTTCTTTGTAACTCATGTTATCACATAGAGCATCTGAAATCGTAATTAATTTTTTTCATATCTGAAACTGAAATTATAGAAGTGGATAACATAAAAAGAAAAAGATAAATGTGACCTGTAATGGCGATTAAAACATTTGATTCGAAGATAATATATTTGTTGTTTAGAGCTTTGTTAGCGTATTTAAAGATGTTTGTATACAGTTATTTGTTTACAGTTAACTAATGTAAACATTAAAACACTAAATAGTTTCTAACTGGCATCAATTTACCTTTATTAGATTAATTAGGCTGTTATCTCTGCGCTAAAATCGCAGTAAAGATAAAATTAGTCTTTTATCCAAAATATCGATGAGAGAAAATGCAATGTTGTTAAACTGAGCTTTACAATATATGTACATGATAACCAGAAGAGTTTCGAATACTTCCTATATTTGGTAAGATATTGAACAAGGGAGAAACACAAATGCAGAGAAAATTTCCGAATACCTTGCTCTCTTGTTGAGCCTCTTCACCAAACATACAGTATTGTATTGTATTAAATTACAATAAAGATTTTGGGTGAATCTAAAAAACCGGATATTGAATCGGCCTTTCCTTTACATTCATTATCCGATTACAGACACGTTTCTTGGGATTTGAAATTTTAAGTATAAAAACAGTTTAATATTTATTTTCCTCAAGTATATCTACTGATTGAAACCTCTTTCGCTAATTTTCATTAAAGAAAATATCTTTGATGTATCAAACGAAGCAGGCACCCCTAGTAAATATTTCTCAATTCAATCGATCACTTCATTGATGTTTCTGTAACCTAATTTTATCCTAATAACTGAATTAAAGCTGTACGTGATATTTGTTCATCCCGATAAAGGAATATCTTCCCAATCTAAAACATTCACGAACCCAAAAATTCCTATCCTGTTCTGTTACTTGAATATTATCGCCTCATTTAATATTCGCTCGGTCTTCCAACGATCTATTTCCTTTTATCGTCAGATTCAGATAAATAGATAGTCATTCGTTATGGTTTACGGGTTTTTCTGGGCAGAGTTTTTTTTTTTCTTTTTACGAATACACTAACATTTACGCAACTGGCAATCAATTCATATTGTAGTTATGCTGATTCTGATTAAAGTACCCTTACCTAGCACTACGAATTTTGATTAAAATGTATGCACTTAAAAACTGCCAATAATTAACTATCGCCATTATATAATAAAGAGCAAGTTTCTGACTATATATATATATATATATATATATATATATATATATATATATATATTGATTGATTGATCGATTTGAGGTTTTCTGGCATCCTGACATCTAAGGTAATTAATGACGAAATATATATATATATATATATATATATATATATATATATATATATATATATATATATATATATATATGTATATATATACATATATATGTATAAATATAAATATAAGTATATATGTATTTATATATGTATATATATGTATATATTTCTTACCGGATACGGCCAGCTATCCCCGTCCCTCGGGTAGGGGAAAGGGAGTAGTCATACCCTGGTGAGAGGGGTTGCTTGTGCTTGTGTGTGCATAACTATTTAAATATTTAACGTTCATTTGACGGGTCGCGTACACTAGTTTATTAATAGAATATGTCTTCATCAGTCATAAATAAAGCTGTGTCGGACATCGTCATCGTCTGATACAAACTTTGGTTGATTGGTAGCATTCACTGTTACTCCCTGGCGTCCCATATCCTCTGTTCATTCAAATTTATTAAACAGAGTCAGCATTCACAGTTTTCTCTTCATGATTTCACCGAAAGAAATGATTCACTTGTGACAGTTTGTCATTATTCAAAGTCATTATTTATCAACCATTCATGAATGGTAGCAACTTACATCCACTTCTGTTTTTAGACGTTTTGCTGTAATCAACACTCATCATTGCTGATGGTCAGTGGCTCTGTAGTTATTGTTGAAAGTAAATATTATTAATCACAGCAAATAGTTATTTATCATTTGTCTGAATGATGGATTTTTGTTACTGTGTATAATTTGTCATCAAAAGGCTTTTAGAGGGTCTAAATGGTCGTTTATTTTGTGGGTCTTTAGAAGTTTAGTTTAGCCAGAAGCTCCATGATCTATGCTGATGAATTACTGATAAGCCTTACTTGTGCTAGCCAGATTATTGATTGACCTTAGTTGTACTGACAAGAGACATTACCCACGAACAATGTAAGCAAGCTCTAGTGAATTGGGCTGGAATATTGTAGCCATTGGACAAAGATGGCTGTTGGTATTGTAGATTGACTGGCCCTCCTGTCCAAGCGCGGACTCTTGCAATAATACAGCACGTAGGTGATAGGTACGTTTTGGATAGTCGAAGATAGCTCAAAAAGGGATATGAGGACGGAAAAGGAAAATCGTGTTCACTTGTGTTTATATTCCCAAGGTTTTAACATAAGGGAATTTCAGACATAGACAACCTCTGCTTTCCAAATAGTACGTAAGTGCAATAGAATATTTCATGTAAGCTCCGGAAAGTCAACTACACCCAGTCAATTCCATTTACAACTTCGTAAAAGGAGGTACTTGTAGACCCTTACCATTTGCAGAATTATCACTTATATAACATCTGACTTATATCCTTGTTTTATTCTTTTATATATTTCCAACAGCAAAAGAAATCATGTTCATATTAAATTCTGTCTTGAATTATCATATTACCAACCACAACGTGATTTAGGATATGTTTAACAGGTTTCAGAAGCAGAAAATCATATCCAACCTTCTTTAATATGGCCATATATAGTGGTAGACTGGTTGTCTCCGCTCTGGATAGCACACCATAGCCACGTAGATTTTTGCCCGATGTAGGCATCAGTTTATTAATTTTCCCTAATGCTTAATGCCAGAAATATCATATGACGCTGTCCCCGCGCGTAACAATTTTAAAGGCCCCAGAAATATATTTCATGGTTCTAAAATATTAATTCTGGCTAATTGCTTTTGAAAAGCCTTGAGATATTTATCCATGGATTTAATTTTGAATTAGTAATCTATGACTGATTGGGATACTACTCTCTAATTCCTTTGCCATAAGTGATTAAAGCGGAGTTCAGAGAGACGGAAGGATTATTGGCACCATGCAGGAGGATTGAGAGTGAAAATAAAATGAGATACTATTTAAAAAATGCAGTGTATAAAAGAACTAAAGCTATTACACGCCAATACAAAATCAAACAAAATTTTATAATGTATCCCCATAGAAATAAAGGTAAAAAACTATATTTCTTGCATGGAACAGAATACTATCTTTTATACATTTAGCACAAATAGAAGAAAACTGTTTTTTTCTTACTTTTTGTATTGATTATTACCCAATAGCTAATTGAGACTTCATCTAAGGAAACTACAATTGTAATATGCACGGTTCAGACTATGAGTATACTTAACTTTGTCTACATAGCATGATATTATTTAGCAAGAAATGTAAACTTGACCAACAAACTGAAAAAGTTTAGTATTTAAAATACAACAGATTTTGTACATTTAAGAACAAAGCCCTCGGAAGAATATTAGCAGTTAAATGCTTGGACAGAACTAGAAATGAAACTATGTGGTGCCATATGTGGATGAAATCATGTTGAGGGGTAGATGGAGATGGTTTGGACATGCTCTTCGCACTCACCAAGGGAGATTAGTTCACTAAGAGTTTAACTGGGCTTCACAAGGCACTAGAAGAGTTGGAAGACCCATTCTTACATGTCTGAGGAATATGAAGCGTGAAGTAGGAGATGATTAATGGCGAAGTATTGATTTAAAAGCTCAAGATAGAGACGACTGGCGTAATCTAACCAAGGCCCCATGCTTCAATAGGCGTAGGGGATGATGATGATGATGATATATATATATATATATATATATATATATATATATATATATATATATATATATATATATATATATATATATAAACAGTCACTTGCTCTTTAGTATATAGGTGAGAGGACTACAAAGGGAGTTAAATTTTGTTTATAAGATTAGAGACGAAATCAAGGAGATATTACCGTAGGAATATAAGGTTAATTGATTGATTGATTGAAAGTTTTCTGGCATCCTGACAACTAAGGTAATTGACGCCGATAGCATTTATTATGTATGAAAAATAAAAGAGAATTAAATTAAAACCATAAAAGTTAAGATGTCATTATAAAAGTTAAATAGTTTTCAGAAGACCTGCTTCTGAAATAAATTTAAAAAGGCCGCTCGCATAGTAAGACACATCATGTCCAAGAATCTTGGCAAGGATGAACCTACCATCCTCACCTCGAGCCTCACACAGATATCTATTTCCTCATACTCTGTTAACTGAAATCTATTAACTGTAAACTGTAACACCCAAACGAGTGGAGAGTAAATTCGAGGCAATTAAAATCAGTTGGAAATACTTTATTATTACAATATTAGAATATTATTCTAGTTGAACTGGCAAACAAATTTCTTGCGGCATTATGACGTCTATTTCAAAACAAGTGATGACACCAAAAACAACAGTGTAAACAAACAACAAATTAATTGCACGAATGAATTTGTTCTGTATTTTGTGAACTCAATTCAAAACCAATCGAGCTAATAACATTTCACGTAAATTTATAGTTATTTGCTCACGCTTCGTTTGAGCATTAAAGGAATGCATTCTGCGCTTTACACACTTTCCACTTGAAAATAATGCCAATATTGCTTTCTAAAAAACAGCAGTTTTACAATATTACTTTCTACAACACATCAATTTTACAATATCACTTTCTACAACACAGTAGTTTTACATTATTACTTTCTAAAACACAGCAGTTTTACAATATTACTTTCTACAACACAGCAGCTTACGATATTACTTTCTACAACACAGCCGTTTTACAATATTACTTCATACAACACATCAGTCTTACAATATCACTTTCTACAACACAGTAGTTTTAAATTATTACTTTCTACAACACAGTAGTTTTACAATATTTCTTTCTACAACACAGCAGTTTACGATATTACTTTCTACAACACAGCCGTTTCACAAATATGACTTTCTACAACACATCAATTTTACAATATTACTTTCTACAACACAGCAGTTTAACATTAATACTTTCTACAGCTCAGCAGTTTTACAATAGTACTTTCTACAGGTCAGCAGTTTTACTTTCTATCAAACAGCAATTTTACAATATTTTCCTTCAAAACAGCAATTTTACAATATTACCTTCTACAAAACCCCAGGTTTACAATATTAATTTATACAAAACAACAATATTACAATATTACTTTTTACAAAAGAGCAATATTACAGTATTACTTTCTATGAAACTGCAATTTGAACTCGTTCTCCTGTTGATAAATCTTGACAATTAAACTCATAAAAAAAATTATGCCTAAACATATTACAATCCTGATAAGAAGACATTTTGACTGCCTCTAAGGGGGAATATGAATACCGTTGATATAGAAGATCCTCAACTTACAAACATTCGACTTGAAAACATTCGTAGGTACAAACACAAATCCAAGTGAAAACTCGTATATTGTATCAAAATTTTGTGTTTTGTAATATGATGTAGAAATACTGTAATAAAACAATATCATATAATTTAATACAGTAAGCATAACGACATTTGTAATTACCGGATATTTATTTCATACGAAACGGGACTATTTGTTGACTTTTGTAGCTGGAAATTGTAAGAATGGGAGTAGGCTAGGCCTACCCCGAGCAAAAATTTTTTACAAAATTCGACTTACACACAACTTGGAACCAATTAAGATTGTAAGTTGAGTACTTTCTGTAACGGGAAATTACACGTGGTTAGGTAATTAAAAATGGAAAAATAGTAGCTAGAACCTAAAGATAAGTTTCGTACTGCACCTGGCGAAGTTTTCGATTCTGCTTGTTATAAAGTTGGCCAACTGGAACATACATGTTTATGACGGTGAGAAATTTTCAAGCATTTAATTAGAAAGTTCGATGAAATAGTAAGGCTAAACTGAGGCTATATCTCTGGAGATTATTAATATCATTATTTTTTTCATTATCATTATTATTATTATTATTATTATTATTATTATTATTATTATTATTATTATTATTATTATTATTATTATCATTAGTAGTAGTAGTGGTAGTAGTAGCAGCAGCATACTGTTATTATAGTTGTTGTTTTGTTGATATTATTTTTATAATGAATATCTAAAATTTATTATAATTATTATTATTATTATTATTATTATTATTATTATTATTATTATTAAAACAACTCTTCATACTTATAAACCTTCTCATTAAGGTAACTCACTTTGATGAAAACTTTCGTCTGTGTATGATAAAACTAAGTTTGATCAAATGATGTCATAGAGCCTCATTAAAGGAATGAAAATGTAAATGATAAAAGCTGGATTCTTGGGTCTTACAATTTTTTTCCTTTGATATATTCTGTCGAAAGAATTCCTTATTTGATTTTCCTGATGCTTGCTCTAACTATGAACTTCATGCATATGTATTATTATTGTTATTATTAGCTAAGCTACAACCCTTGTTGAGAAAAAAACAGGATGCTAGAAGCCCAAGGGCTCCAACAGGGAAAGTAGCCCAGTGAGGAAAGGAAATCAGGAAAGGTATAGAATAGTGTGACTGAGTGTACCCTCAAGCAAGAGAAATCTAACTCAAGGCAGTGCAGGACTATGGTACTGTGACGGAGCCAAGAGAGGGTTGTGAACTCAAAGGCAGGATGCAATCAACTGAGTTGCTTATTAAGGAACACTCTCCTTTATTTACAAAACCTCAAGGCAACAGGACATAACCTGTTCGAGAGACAGACAATGTTACAGAGCAAAACGGAGACATGATCATTCAGGTTCTTTTTAGTGCGAGGGAAGAGCGCAGATACAAGCATAATATATACAAAATAATTATGTTCAATTGTGTGACACACGGTTGGTACATGGCTCCCCCCCTAAAAATGACATACTGTACATGTTAAATAGGGCGCCCTGATCTAGAGAGGCGAACTGTAGGCGGGTCATCTGGCAGAAGATAAGCAGGTTTTAGACGATCAATGGAGACCCAGTCTTCTTTGCCCCGAATGTTTAGGAGGAATGCTTTCGGACTGCGTTGGATCACAAGGAAAGGGCCCGTGTAAGGGGGCGTTAGTGGTTGCTTGCTGGTGTCGTTGCGCAGGAAGACGTGCGTTGCAGAGTGCAAGTCCGTTGGTATGTGATGCTTCGCTGGGGGCTTGTAATTCTGGCGGCACGGAGTAAATTTTCCCACGACGTGACGTATGCGCTGGAGATCGTTGGAGGAGGTTGTAGAAGGAAAAAATTCGCCAGGGACGACCAACGGGTCGCCATACACCATTTTAGCTGCCGAGACGTCGAGGGCGTCTTTAGGAGTGGTCCTTAGTCCCAGGAGGACCCAGGGAAGCTGAGTAAACCAGTTGCAATCCTTGCAGCGGGACATCAAAGCTGCTTTAAGGGTGCGATGAAAACGTTCAACCATTCCATTGGCAGCGGGGTTGTAGGCCGTTGTCTGATGTAGGGTGATGCCCAGGAGATTCGCTAATGACGTCCACAATTGAGAGGTGAAAGTGGTTCCCCTGTCAGAAGTAATATGCTCAGGGATACCGAATCTTGAAATCCATCCAGAGAGTAAGGCAGATGTACATGAGGCGGACGTTGCAGTTTCCATGGGAATGGCTTCAGGCCAACGAGTGGAGCGGTCGATGACGGTAAACAGGTAACGATGTCCTTGTGATGTGGGTAGGGGGCTTACAACGTCGACGTGAATGTGTGCGAAACGACGCTGAGGTTGAGGAAAGGTGCCCACTCCTGAATCCGTGTGTCGATGTACTTTGGAAGTTTGGCAAGAAGTACAGGCGCAGACCCAATCCTTAGCATCCTTAGAAATGCCGTGCCAAATGAACTTTGCCTTCAGCAGCTGTGCAGTAGAACGGCACGAGGGATGTGAAAGGCCGTGAATGAAATCAAACACCTGTCGGCGCATGGGAGCAGGAATCCAAGGTCGCGGTCTACCAGTACTGACGTCACAGAGGAGGGTGGTGTTGGAGTCTTCGAGGGGAAAGTCTTCCCAACGGAGGGACGTGCAGGATGTCCTACAAGCTTGATACTCTGGATCCTATCGTTGGGCTTCAGCCAGGGCGTTGTAATCCAATCTCAGTTGAACGGCAGCCAACGTGTTTCTTGACAGGGCATCGGCAACGGGATTCATTTTCCCAGGGACGTATTGGAGGGTGCAATTGTATTCAGCCACGGCGGAGAGATGTCGGCGTTGATGGGCGGACCAGGCGTCAGACTGTCGAGTGAAGGCGTGCACCAGAGGCATGTGGTCTGTGCGAATGACGAAGGGCGTACCCTCTAAGAAATGGCGAAAGTGACGGACAGCCAAGTGCACCGCCAGCAATTCTCGATCGAAGGTAGAATAACCCGATTCTGCCTTGGACAGTTTTCTGCTGAAGAAGGCCAATGGGCGGGGCGAGCCTTTGACCACCTGCTCCAGTACTGCACCAATAGCGACGTCTCTGGCATCGGTGGAGAGAAGGAGGGGGGCGTGTGGGATAGGAAAAGTGAGAGCCGCAGCAGTTGATAGGGCCTTCTTTGCATTGCAGAAGGCTGCTTCTTGAAGGGGACCCCACTTCAGGTCCTTTGGCTTGCCCTTGAGGGAGGCATAGAGGGGAGCAAGAGTGGCGGCAATGGCTGGCAGAAAACGGTGATAATAGATGATCATGCCCAAGAATTCCTGCAGAGCTTTGACGGTCAAGGGCGCGGGGAAGTTCTGAACGGCTGCTACCTTCTCAGGGAGGGGATAGACTCCTTCAGGAGTGATACGGTGCCCTAAGAACGACACTTCGTTGGCGCCAAAGGTACACTTGTCGTACCGGACTACAAGGCCGTTTTGTTGCAGGCGGTCGAGCACGATGCGCAGGTGACGGAGGTGTTCCTCTTTTGAGGAGAACACAAGTATGTCGTCCACATAACATACACAGAAAGGGAGGTCCCCTAAGATGCCATCCATGAGACGTTGAAACGTTGCCCCAGCATTACGAAGGCCAAAACAGGAGTAATTGAAGGTGTATGTACCAAATGGAGTGGTGATGGCGGTCTTGGGGATGTCTTCTGGGTTCATAGGCACCTGATAATACCCCTTCAGGAGGTCAAGCGTAGAGAAAACCTTCGCTTTGTACAGGTAGGAGGTCACGTCGGCAATGTTTGGGAGGGGGTAGTGATCCGGTTCTGTTTGCATGTTCAGGCGCCTGTAATCCCCGCACGGACGGAGGGAGCCGTCTTTCTTCAGAACGATGTGTAAGGGTGACGACCATGGGCTGGAGGCCTTTTGGCAAAAGCCCATTTCCTCCATTTCGGTGAACGTCTGTTTGGCGGCTGCCAATCGTTCCGGTGCCAGACGTCTGAATTTTGCGAAGACTGGGGGTCCCGTCGTCTTGATATGGTGAAAAATACCGTGCTTGGCAGGAACCGTGGGCGTTTGGCGAAGTTCTGGACGGAAAACTTCCGGGTACGAAGTGAGGAGGTGGGCGTAGGCATCCGTGGGTGCGCTGATGTGGAGAGCGAGGTTAGAGGGGGCGGGTTGAAGAGGTGTCGACAAGTACGAGTCTGCGTTGACCAATCGTCGGTGGGCGACATCGACCAGAAGGTGGAAATGAGAGAGGAAATCCGCACCGGGGATTGGCATTGTGACGTCAGCAACGAGAAACTTCCAATTGAATTTACCGTTTCCGAACAATAATGTGAGGTTCTCGTAACCGTAGGTGGGTATCGCAGATCCGTTGGCAGCTACCAAGCGGACGTCGGCAGATGTAGACAGACTACGTTGTGCCTTGAAGAGTTTCCTTGGCAAAAG
>NC_090757.1:64382080-64387080 GCF_036898095.1 Palaemon carinicauda
TAGTGTTCCATCCAACGTTGCCTTTCTTCATATACTTCTTCTTTGCCCTAGTAGAGATTTTATTAATAAATCTCTGAGCAGTTTTTACACCATAGTCACTCCCTGAATTCATAGCTTTGTCAGCCTCATCTGCTTTCCTGTCTAGATACTCTTTCTAGTCATCTCTGGCTTTTCTTTTGACCTCACTATTTACAATGGAACACTTAGCATGCTCTACCTTGTAATTTTAATTACTTCCTCGAAAACTTTAACAATCAATTTTTGTTTGTCTCCTTTTTATAGTATCCCAAGTTTCATTTGATATCCATGGCTTTCTCCTTGGAACTGCATGTCCCAAAACTTCCTTACCAACTGACTGATAAATGTTCTTAATATCACACCATTCTTCAATAATTGTCTGCTCTCAGTGTCTTAAAGTCTCTTAAAACTGCAAATCGATTCCTACATTCAATTGCAAAGGTTTTTTTTTTTTTCTGTGCTCATCTTCTAGAAGCTTAGTTGTATCAATCTAGGTATTCTATCTACCGTTTCGGTTAAGTGCTTTCACTTTTAATTTCAGTATGGCAATGGGGAGCTGGTGAACTAAATCAATATCTGCACCTCTATAGTTTCTTATATTTTTCAAAGTCCTCCTTCTTTGTTTATTAAAAGCTCTGTGATCTATTGGATTTTTGTAATTCCCACATGGTGAAGTCCAGGTATATTTGTGGATGTCCTTGTGCTTGAAAAGAGTATCTCTAATAACAAGATTGTTTTTTGAACAAAAACTTTTAAAATGTGCTCCATTTTCATTTGTAACTTCGCCAAAACTCCTACCACCTATCACATTCTCTATACCTTGATTATTCCTTCCAACTCTAGCATTGAGGTCACCAATCACAATTTTTTTATTTCTTTCTGGGGTCTCCTCTATTTCACTCTGCAGTTCTTCATAGTAATCATCTTTCCTTTCTTAGGGTGAATCATTTGTTGGTGCAGAGCAAACATTAATACTCATATTGCATTGCATTGATTTAAAATTTGCAAGTAATAACCTACTATTTCCAGCTCTCCATTCCGTTAATGCCTTTTCTGCTCTTGGTGTCATTGTCATTCCCACCCCTTCTCATTCAACTCCATTTTTTCTTCCTGAGTAGATATATATATTGCCTTGGTCTAAGATTTCTTTACCAATACCCATACAACGTGTTCCACTAAGGGCCAAGATATCCAAACTATATTTCATAAATGCACTCTCCACTTGCTTTAACTTCCCAAGCTGATTCATGATTCTAACATTTCAATTACCAATTTTCGATTTTTCCTTAGTATTTATAAACCGGGAGATCTTAGCACCTCGCTACGTCAGGGTCTGGGAGCTATTCTGTCATCTTCTCTTTCCATAGACTTACTAAATCCATAGAGGATTCATTGGATAAATTCACCAAAGGATAGCCAGATCCTTGTGATGCGCAGGGCCTATATAAGGCAAGTGACCCCTGCCGGTCCATTCTGATTCATGTAAGATCATTATAACGCTTAGCACGGACTATATATATATATATATATATATATATATATATATATATATATATATATATATATATATATATGTGTATATATATACATATATATATATATATATATATATATATATATATATATATATATATATGTGTATATATATACTGTATATATATATATATATATATATATATATATATATATATATATATATATATATATATACATACTGTATATATATATATACATATATATATATATATATATATATATATATATATATATATATATCTACAGTATATATATATATATATATATATATATATATATATATATATATATATATATATATATAAGGTTTTTACGGCCATTGCCTTTAGAGTGAAGAGTAATTCCATCGTTCAACCAATTTAGTCGTAACAAACATTCAGGTAAAAATGTGACGACACCAAATTTTAAATTGAAAAACGTAAATGCAGTTTTCGTCATATCCTGAAATTCCAGTGGAGCTCAGAATGAACGGAAACTTAATATCTTCAATATTCAAATGCCGCTAACACATTATATATCAATCCTTCTCCAAGAACTTTTATACATCCCACACTATGCTGTGTGCACTTACTGTACATATCACACAATAATGTATGTGTGTATCATATATATATATATATATATATATATATATATATATATATATATATATATATTTGTGTGTATATATGTATATGTATATGTATAGTGTATCATACAATCTCACACACATATAGCCTATGTATGTGTTTGGTTTTGTTTGTTTACGTCATCCCATTTCTTTTTACAGAATTGAGCCAAGAAAAAAATCACAACAACTAACAGCTCCACCAATGATAAAATATCTGCACTATAAACTTTCACAGCATTTAGCAGTTCATACTTAAAAACAGACTGCTAAACGGCAACACTTCTTAATATCACATGTATATTTTTATTTTCAGTAAGTTCTCTTCCCACATTTTTACTTAACTTGACCATATCAAAATACTCTTAATAATCTTTTACCCTTCTTTATTCTCTTCCACTTTTTATTATCTATATTTCAGAGCCTTTTTGGGTTTTATCGCATTGTGTATTTTGCTAATTGTTTCTCTTAGTATCCTCATACACCTTTCTGTTATTTTTAATTCATATATACACTTTACTACTATAAATAAGTATACGACTTAACAATTCCTTAATACTTTCCCTAAAAAGCTTTTAAAGATAAGCCAAGTCTTTCTCATATCATTTGCCTTCTTCCGCTTCCTTTCTTGCTTTACTATAAATGTGATTGCTTCCTTTCTTCTAACCTTCATATCATGTATTATTAGTCAATCTCCCGGGTCTTAATTTCTCCTCATAACTGCAAAAATGTTCACATTATTTTCGTAGATTTAACCTCCTGCAAACTCTTTGGAATAATTTTAAAAGGTCTTGCAGTTTCTGTTCACTACGACCAATTAGTACTATATCATCCTCAAATTTCAATCAGCTCATGTTAATTCAATAAATTGGTTTGTCTTACATCTTTAGTGTTACCTATACAGTCCATACTCTTACTTATCAAATTCCTCCGTATATGCAGTATTCAGTAGATGGAGGAATAGACATAACACAATAAACCAGTCACTCCTGTTATATATTGGTATTTAAATTTCACCTACAATATGAAGATTTTTCATTGATCTGAAAAGTATATATTTTTTACCAGATCTTATTTGCATAAACTATTACACACACACACACACACACACACACACACACACAATATATATATATATATATATATATATATATATATATATATATATATATATATATATATATATATTTATACAGTATATATATATATATATATATATATATATATGTATATATATATGTATGTATATATATATATATATATATATATATATATATATATATATATTCATATACACACATGTATTATTATGTATGAACTAAAATGCATACATACATATGTATATATAACCATAAACATAAGGGAGAGAGAGAGAGAGAGAGAGAGAGAGAGAGAGAGAGAGAGAGAGAGAGAGAGAGAGAGAGAGAGAGAGAGAGAGAGAGAGAGAGAGAAGGAAATCACAACGCTGTTTTAATACTAATCACAAAGTAAGGCGTTGTGCTTTTTTCTTATAATCAGTCTCAGTAATTTGGAGGTCATCTTTAAGTGCAATATTCTTATTAAAGCATAACTCGTTAATAGGCGAGGTTCCCTCACACTGCTCCTGCTTATATTACTCGGTAATGATCGCTAATTACACAGCTATTAGAGAATTTGATAAGTAATTGCATCGCTAGATTTAATTGAAAAAGAATAAGTAATGGAGCACATTAATTATTATTATTATGGGTGTGTTCATTTTCTCGATGAAAGCGTTAGTCGAAATTAATTACATTTGGCTGTATTTCTTCAAACAAAAAGACATTCTTTGTTTCTTTGATGAAGCGTTT
This sequence comes from Palaemon carinicauda, assembly GCF_036898095.1. Taxonomy (NCBI): domain Eukaryota; kingdom Metazoa; phylum Arthropoda; class Malacostraca; order Decapoda; family Palaemonidae; genus Palaemon; species Palaemon carinicauda. The sequence continues at coordinate 64,386,071 of NC_090757.1, forward strand.
ATTGATATATTATCATAGGCTGGCGTCGCAATATTCTTTGTTATTAGCGACGAATGAAACGCAGCATTTGGTAAAGGAATTAATTGAAATTGTCTTTTAATTACGTACGTATTAATTAAAGGATTTCATAAAGAATTCATTGTGAAATAATGTGGAAATAAATACGCCCTTTCGTGATTGTAGTTTTCGGTAATTTCACAAAAAAAAAAAGAAAAAAAAATATTGGATCTTGTTTTAATTTCGTATACAACACATAAATAATTCCAACATTCCTTAGCAATGATATTCCATTAACGTCAAATTTATATTCAAGACCATTATCATATGGAAAACTGACATTTTCCGAAGTTGACAACAATTTTATTCTGACCCTCATGTAAAACAGTAATTTTATAGTAATGGTTTCGTTTCCATAAAAGTTCTATGAGATCTGTGTTTTGTCGTTCCATAGTTTATATGCTACTAATTGATTTATTATTGTTGTTTATCTTAATACATTCAAAATTTTATAAAGTATATTTACCTCCGCCAACGAAGTTGGAAGGAGGTGTGTGTGTGTGTGTGGTTGTTTGTTTTGTTTTGTTAAAAGCTTCCTGTCCCCAATTTTAATGGTAGAGGAATGAAACTTGCAGAGATTAAATTTTATGTAAAAAGCTAGAAATCATTAAATTTTGGGAGTTCAATGTAAAAGGTCAAGGTCACGTCCAAGTAAAATTTCCAATTCACGTAATCAGCCTTAAGTTTGGACGTCGTTGTCACTGAGACTTCAAACTTGGTCCGTATTTGAGTGTATGAAAATCCATGTCAATTGATACATGTTAAGGTCAAAGGTCAAGGTCAAGGCCGAGCAAAAGGTAGATAAATAAGCTGCCGACCCGTAGGTATGTGCTCTACTGAGAGCTCCTCTAGTTTCTATTTCTTTTTGTTATATATAATGGGGTTCTTACTATATTAGGGCTTGTTGAGTCATAATTTTCTACCTAGAGTGGCAACTTTCTAATGATAACAAC
>NC_090757.1:64392080-64397080 GCF_036898095.1 Palaemon carinicauda
AATAAGGCAAAGATGTACCAGTAGAGATAAAGGCATCAATTAAGGATTTTTCTTGTTTTAAGATAGATTTTAAGTTTTTATTAAAATCTTTGATGACATAGTCTAAGGGATTAACTCTTAATTTTATGTAAATGGAAACATCTGATAAAAGTACATACATCTTTTCTAAATAAGTGGTTTTGTTCATAATAACTAATACATTAGCTTTGTCTGTTTTTGCAATATGCAATTCACAGTCATTTTTCAACGATTTTAAGGCTGTTAAAAAAACGTTTAGGGAAATTGCAGGTGTTTGCATATCCCATCACCGAATAAATAAGCCCTTTAGCAATGTCGATGTTACACTGGAATTTTCTTAGTTTTTTCCAATTTTACAAAGGCAGAGGCAATATCTACACTATTAGGTTTTTTATTTACTGCGAATGATAAACCATACCCCAAAGCCTTTTTTACTTCACTTGATACAGATTTATCGGACAAATTTATAACACAATTATCTTGAAAATTTTCTATCACCAGAGGGAACCAATTGCTTTTTGGCCACTTGTGGGCTACCACTGCTGCTGTCCCCTTGAAGGATCTCAGCTTGTTGAGGACCTTCAGCAGGAGATTTGTTGGCGGGAACAGATAGATATGACTCCATCTGTTCCTATTGAGGGACATGGCGTCCATCGCTTCTGCCCGAGGGTCCTCGTATGGGGCTACGTATCGAGGTAGTTTCTTGTTGTTGCTCGTTGCGAAGAGGTCGATCTGCAGTTCTGGGACTTTTTCCAAGATGAAGGAGAATGAGTCTGCATCTAGGGACCATTCTGACTCTATCGGCTTTCGCCTGGATAGAACATCCGCCGTCACATTGCGGAACTCTTGTAGGTGAACTGCTGATAAATGCCATCTTTTCTTTTCTTGCTAAGCAAAAGATGTCCAACATCACGTGGTTGATTTAGGGCGATCTCAAGCCTTGTCGGTTCAGACATCTCACTTTCACTTCGCTGTCCAAGACCAACTTGATGTGGGCTGATCTGTGAGGGGATAGCTTTTTTAACGTTAGGGGGACTGCCATGGCCTCCAGAATGTTGATGCGAAAGATCTTGAACGGGGATGACCAGGTCCCTTGAGCTTTCCTTTGATGGGAATGACCTCCCCATCCTTCCGTTGAGGCATCCATGTGGATGACTACCAACTGTTGATGTGGTTGTAAGGGAATAGTCCTTGCTAGGCTCTTGACCTTCGACCACGGCCTCAGGAGGGATCGCAGTCAGGTCGATGTCGGTCTCTGTTGATCTCTTCAAGCGTTTGATGCGTATCTTCTCCAGACTCCTGACGCATCTTTTAGCTGTGGTCTTAGCACTGGGTCTGTTACTGCTGCGAACTGGAAAGAGCCCAGTACTCTATCCTGTTGGTGTCTTGAAATCCTTGACAGAACCCGGGATCTCTCTCCTCTTCTTTGGTGGAATGGAGAGGCGGTGTGACTGCAAGTTCCAATGGATTCCCAACCATTGAAACTCTTGAGCTGGAGAGAGGCGAGACTTCTTGTAGTTGATCTTGAAGCCCAGATGTTCCAGGAACTGGATCACTTTTGTGGCTGCCTGCAGACAAGCAGTCTTGGATGCTGCCCACACCGGCCAGTCGTCCAGGTATGCAGCTACCTGAACGCCTTCTAAGCGTAGCTGTTGTACGACAGCGTCCGCAAGTTTCGTGAAGATCCTTGGGGTTATGTTTAGTCCGAAGGGCATGGCTATGAAGACATACTTTGTCTTCTGTAGCTTGAATCCTAGGTAGGAGGAGAGGGGGCGGCTGATTGGAAGGTGCCAGTAAGCATCTGCCAGGTCTATTGAGACTGTGTACGCCCCTTTCGGTATCAGGGTCCTTATGTGTTGTAGGGTTAACATCCGGAATTTGTTGTTCTCAATGAACTTGTTGAGTGGAGACAAGTCTAGAATGACTCTGAGTTTGTCCGAGTCCTTCTTGGGAACACAAAACAGCCTTCCCTGGAATTTGATGGACTTTGCTTACCTTATAACCTTTTTGTTCAAGAGTTCTAAGGTATATTCTCCCAATAAGGGGGTGGAGTGTTGGAAGAATTGAGGAAGTGAAGGTGGAGATCTGTTCCATTTCCATCCTAGTCCAATCTTGATTAGGCTGTGGGCCCAGGGATCGAAGGTCCAATGATCCCGAAAGTGAAGTCTTCCTCCTACCTGGAGCATCTTATTGCTTGGATGATCCGGAGGGTTTGCCACCCTGACCACGTCCTCCTCTACCTGTAGAGGGGTTTCTTGAGGAGCCTCATCTAGATCCTCTACCTTTCGGGTGAAAGGTAGTGGTGTGCCTCTCAAAACCTGGGTTGAAGGCTGGTGACTGGGCTACCAGCTGTTGAGGCACCACCTGAAAAGTGGTTTGCGGCTGAGCAGCCAATTGGGGCACCGTGGTCATGGTGACCGTAGGATGTTGTACAGGTCGAGGAGGCAGTCTTGGCTTCTTTGTCTTCCTCGTAGGATGGGGACCAGCATCAGGGGAAGATTTTCTCTTGGAAGAGATGCCCCACTTTTGGAGAATGTTTGTTATATCCCAATTGTACTTGGTGGAATACTGAAGAGATAATACTGTTGTCCTTAAACCTTCTTTATTTCCTTTAGCTGAAGTTACAGTAATCCTGTTAATACAATATCTATATACAGACTCTTGATATAAGTATTTACATAACCAGAGGTAAATGTTAACTACTCTTTGGTAAATGATCAACAACCCAATATACTAACATATTTATAAAACTGGTCTATTTTAAACAAGCACTTTGTTACATTACTAATAACAGCCAGTTATACTCTCTTGTTCTATTATAAATAAATATATATGTAAGGTATATCAATGTTCCTGTTCTCCGTGGCAGCTTTAGCGACTACCTCTTGGACTGCTTCCTTTGGGAAGAGGTCCTTGCCCCAGATACAGGAAGTGATCAACTTCCAGGGCTCGTGTTTGACTGTTGCATTGGCAAACAAGAACTCTCTGCAGGTCCTCCTGGCCTTCACAAAACCGTACAAGTCCTTGACCAGAGTAGCCATGTGCATCTTGGCTAGGACTGTATACATGTCTGGGGTGCTTGCAATGCCTGCACACATCTCCATGCAGTTCTGGAGGGACAGAGAGGCGGCTAGTCTCTCATTTGTCTCCTGTTCTCTTCTCAGGAGAAAGTCCGACAGCTTCGGGAGGTTCTCATTGAGCTGCTGTCCTGCAATGTCCGCGTCGAGCTTTGTTACCGGGAAGGTTAGGTGGACCTAGTTCTAATCCTTCTCGCCCGTGGGCAAGGCCAGAGACAATGGCCTACACTCCTCTAGGATAGGACATGTTTTGCCTGCATCAACTGCCTTAAGCACACTGTGGAGAGCTTTCAACGTGAAGGGGAAAGCTCTGGATGAAGGAGCAAGGAAAGTAGGGTGCTTCTTGCTCAACGCAGAAACTTTAGAGTTTGTATAGCCTGCCTTCTTCAGGCTACTCGTCAAGAGAGCCTATGCCTTGTCGTGGTAAAAAACCATGACCTCCTTGGGTTCCGTCTCTTCCTTAGATGCTGGCTCACTCTTCAGCCGGATGAAACATTCCGGGTAAGCTGAAAGGTTTGGCGAGAATTGGATATTGTCAAGGGGGATGGCCCCCATCATCTCCGAGATGTAGAGTTTCCCATTCATCATGGGCATGAACTCTGCATACCTCCAGGGATTGGTTTCGGAGCATAGTGGCAGGTCAGACACTTTGGGCCGCTTGTAGGACCCATGAGAAGCAACTACACGGATTGCTTCCCTGAATTCCTTCCTCATATCTACGTTTTCCTTACGTAGAGTATTGACCAGCTGCTGGATCTGGGCCATAAGCTCTTGGCCCGTGGGGAACAGCGGGTCTGATTTAGGGGATGTAGCCGAAGAAGTTGACGGCACAGGTTGAAATGCTGACACAGACAGAAGAGGGTCCTCCGCTTCTGTCGATTCGAGGTCTTTTTCCTCCTCAGGTGGTTGAGCCTCTTCTTCTTCAGGGTCTTCTTGAAAGAGACCCTTTTCGGTGTCCGAGGACACTTCTGACATCCTCTCCTGATGGATGTCCATGCCTTGTAATGCTAGTTGTACGCAGGGAGGCCCGGGTCATGCCTGAGGCACGACTGCATCGATGTTGCCTTAGGGAACAGCAGGCTTCTGATCACGTCGTTTAGTAGGTACGGCCCCGGCGAGTTCTTCTGGAACCCTCGTACCCGCTTCCGAAGCGTTTCCCTTGCAGTATCCCTCGACTTCGAAGTCTTGGGATCGCCGAAACCCTCGGTTATCAAGGCCGAGCAGACGTTGCAACCCTTGGGGCCCCAGTACCTCAGGGTTTCAGTTGCGATGGAGCAGGGTGCATCAGACCTGCACATGTTGTGACCACAAAAGTTCTTACTCTTGTGGTTGCAGTACATAACTGCACACTTCACCTTAGCCTCCTCCTGTAAGGAAAGAAAAAGGTGAAATGAGTATGGGGTAATTTATCACACTGATAAATTGATTTCATGCATTACAAATAGCACTTGCATTATCATTATAGCTTAGGATAGTAAGCTAGAAAAGAAATAGGAAAGACACATATCCATGTTTCCTGTCCAGGCAATTGCTGTGACCTTCCTCAATATCAATATTAGAAATTTCCTTATTAGGGGAATCTGGGGTGGAAGAGCTCTGTAATATAGAGCTGAAGTTAGTGTATACTAGCACTAACCCTTCCACAATTGGAATAATAATACTGTAGGTTAAAGATATTATGTGCTGATGACCTATGGCTCATCAGGATATTGAAGGAATACTTCACTTCAACATTATTTAGCGGTCTCAACAATAGGCTGTGAAAGGATACACAGAATATGTTGGAAAACATACTACTGTATATTATTTACTATAGTTTTCTATCTACTGTATTTACTATACTGCAGAAATACTGGCTACTGTATAATCTTATACTGTAGTTCTGCCGGTATGCTACCGGCTAGG
>NC_090757.1:64404580-64439580 GCF_036898095.1 Palaemon carinicauda
ATATATTTACATATATATTTGTTACTACACAAATACTTCCCACATCTCAATAGTAGGAGCACTCTCTAGACGTGTCTCTACTGATCAGAAATTTCCCTCCCCACAGGCCCCACCTCCTAATCCCCCAGACCCCCTTGCACCTGTGAGACCTAACTTTCCCTTTGTTTCCCTGGATTGTCCCAAGAGTATACTAGGCCTAGCCTTCCTTGTCAACACCCGCCATTACCTCTCTGGTCGTCGTTCCAACAACACGTCACGTTTACCTTCGTCAGAGTTTTCCTTGTAACCTTGTGTTATCTTATGTGGATCTCGTGATCCTCAATCGCTAGTGTAGATCCTGTGGGAGTGCAGCGTCATTACCAAGAGTGAGTGGGTAGTTACGTGCTGCTCCTCTCTCCCATGTGGAGATAGATCCCACCATTTTGTGTACCTTATGTCGGGGCCGTGTGTGCTCCCGTGAAGACATGTGTGGTGAGTGTGAGGGATGGAGTGATGCTCAGTGGGCCAAGATTTCCACTTAAAAGAAGAAAAAGACCAAGAGGGATAAGTTGCCCTCGATGATGGGTAGTGGTTCATGCCCTTCCTCGGTCTGTTTGTACGTGCCTTACGATGTACGGCCCTCTCTGTCCACTGTGTTACCTGCGGTAACGGAGGATGCGAAGGCAGGGGCAGGGAAAAAAGTTAATATATTGCCCTTTGTGGGCAGGGGTCTGTCCCCTCCAAGGACTGATAGTGGAAGTATCTTCCTGACCTTCCTGTCTCCGGGGAGGTCCATGGAGAAGGTCGTGAACACATTAAAAGCAGTGATGTCCAATTGCGAGCAGTTGCTCCAAAGTTGCGCGGCTCGACTGCGGAGGAAGTTTGTCCCAGCTCGGAGACCACGCGTGGTAACCACGTAGCTATTTTCTCCATTCTGCCTATGGAGGGCGAGGATTCTCAGACCCGATGGGTCACAGGAGCTCCCAATCCTCTGCTCCACCCGGCATGGTGATCAGTTACTCGCCACCCGCGACTGGCTCCTCAGTTCCGCCTCGGAAGGAGGAGCGACTCTCAGCTCTTGGAGCGGTATCGACATCGCCCGCTCAGAGGCGCTCAACTGCCGATACGACCCCATCTGACCAAGAAGCCTTCTCAAGCATTCCCAGGATCCCATTCAGGTCCTTGTTAAGGGATCTATTCCCAGGTTTGGGAGCCCCGGAGTTGGCCTTTCAAGCCCCTGGGGAGGACCTTTACCCTTCAGACTGTCCTGATTTCCCACACACCCCCCTGGGTTTTGAGTGCCGGGGAAGAGCGGAGGTCCACTCAGAGCAAAGGGCCGATATCCATCAAACACCCGGTGCTATAACTCTGGGTCTCTAAACCCCATTCCGTTACTGAAGAGGAGCCGAAGAGAAGAGGAACGGCACAGGTCTCCCTCATAAGGGAGACCGGATCCCAGTGATGTGCGTTACCTTAACCCATGGCACAGGGTTTCAAATGGGTCCATCGTGGTCAATGTGAGCTCATTGGACTTGGCCTCTCAGGATCCCCAAGAGGACAAGGGGGTGGAGGAGTTGTCCTCATCCGAAGGGTGTTAAGCTTGATCCAGAAACACAATGACCTGCTTGAACCTCCGCCAATGCAGGTCCGTTCCCCTGATACTGGCCTGGAACACGAGAGAAGCACGACCCTCTCTGGTCCTTCCGGTGTCACCAGGCCCCACGGCACCCCAAAACTGTTACCCTTTCCGGAGGTGAAGCACAGACGCTTCTACACTCCGGAAGGGACTTCCCAAGGACATCGGCTGGCTAAGCGGAACCTGGGTGCCCTGGCCCCCGGCTCCACGGAAGACAGACTCTCGGGAGACATCGTGGGATTCACAGTGCAGGAGGTGCAGGCCATGGAAGTGGCCGCGGGTGACGCGGCTTCATGGTTTGACCTCTGGTCCATGGGCTTAGTGTCATTTACCTTAGAAAACGATGTCAACAGGAACATCCAGGCCAGGGAGCAGTTCCTAGAGCTCGCAGTCTGTGGGTTGCTGGCGGTAGCTTTCCTGGCGCGGCAATCATACACCGCAGCGTCGAACTGGGTCCTTTGATCGAGGGATTAGTGCTATATAGGTTGCCTATGCAACTCCCGGACGGCAAACTTAGAGCTTTGAGGGACGCCCCGATCATCAGGGAGGCCCTCTTCCCAAAGGGCACGGTGGAAGAGGCCTTGGAGAAGTGGAAAAGGGAAAGGCATGATACCATGCTTCTTAGGGTCCCCTCTTCGGTGTTGGGGACCTCAGCAGGCCATCCATACTGCCCCTGGGAGCACGACAAGCCCAAAGGCCAGACAAGTGGGTGTCCTGCGATGCCTCACGTCTTGGACCTTTCCTTGTCTCGTTGGGCCCCCTCGTCACAGTCTCCCTCAGGAGGCCAGAGACCAGTAACCGGGGGCAGTAAGGGCAGAGCCCTAGCCAATTGAGGGGCACATTGCTCATAGTTCTTCAAGAGGAAGTACGGGACGAGGCCCCTCCCCCTTGCGCTTTACAGGGGTAGGGGGCTGCCTCAATGCAAGGTGGAGAAATTGGGCAAAGGAAGGGGTGGACCACTGTACGGTTCAAGTGTTGACGAACGGCTACTGCATCCTCTTCAAGGGCCCTACACCTCCTTTGGTCTTGGGACTAGAGGTGTCCCCCCTACTCAGGTAGTGCCCCCAGAACAGTTGGCCTTCTTCAGTCGACTTTTCTTGGTGGAAAAGGCCTCAGGCAGGTAGCAACCAGTGATAGACCTCTCGGACCTCAACCCTTTCGTCGCCAAGGACACACTCAAGATGGAAATGGCCAGAACGGTCCTAGCAACCATCAGGGAAGGGGACTTTATGCTATCCCTGGACCTCAAGGACTCATATTTTCAAATCCCAGTGCACCTGTCTAGCAAGAAGTTCCTCAAGGTCAAGTGGGGAGAAGAAGTCTTTCAATCCCGCACTCTCTGCTTCGGTCTGTCGACCGCTCCTCAGGTCTTTACGAGAGTCTTCTCCCTGGTCTCCGGGTTGGCTTAAAAGAGAGGGATAAGACTGTTGAGATACCTTGACGACTGGTTGCTCCTCTCAGAATCCAGGGAGCAGTTGTTGGAACAAAAGGACAAATTAGTGGCATTCTGTGCTGAACTGGGGGTGGAGTTCAACTGGGAGAAGTCGAAACCCTCCCCCACAACAAGCACAGTGTACCTGGGAATGGAAATTTGCTTCGTGCAAGTAAAGGTCTTCCCGACATGGAGGAGTATTGGACTCTGGGAGAGCATGGCAGAACCCTTCACCAGGGGGAAGCTGGCATTGCTGAAGGAGTGGTAGAGACTGGTAGGGCACCTGGTGTCTCTGGAGAAACTGGTTCCTAGGGGGAGGCTGATGTTGCGACCAGCCCAGTGGAACCTAAAGGATATTCAGACTCTGGCAAGGCAGCTTCCTTCTACAAGGAAACTCCCGTTCCGGTCAACCAGGGAGCCTTCGGGTGGTGGCTGGACCCAAGGAACAACGAATCAGGAGTCTCACTGCTGGACCCTCCTCCGGAACTCCTTCTGTTTACAGATACATCCAGGGAGGGATGGGGAGCCCATCTTCTAGACCGGATGGCCGAGGGCCTTTGGTCTCGGAAGAGAAGTCCCTCCACATAAAGGAGCTTGAGCTACTGACAGTCTGAAAAGCTCTCTATGTCCTGGGGGACTCGGTAGTGGGAAGGAGGGTGGCCCTGATGAGCGACAATGCCACCGCAGCCGCACACGTGAAGAAACAGGGCGGACTGCGATCCTGTCAAATTCTCAACCAGGCAGCAGACATCTTATCCTGGGCAAAGGAAAATGCCATCTTCCTGACGGCTAGGTATATTCCGGGGAAACGGAACGTGGTGGCGAATGTCCTTAGCAGGAAAGAACAGGTCCTACCGGGGGAATGGACCCTTCACCAGGAAGTAGCGAGAGCAGTGATTGAAAGGTGGGGTTCGCCATGCATGGACCTCTTCGTGACCCGTCTGAACACAAAACTACCAGTCTATTGCTCCTCAGTGCCGGACCCAGCAGCGGCTCTGGAAGACGCATTCCAACATCCATGGGACGAATTTGACGTATACGCCTATCCCTTTTTGCCCCTGAACCGTCTGCCGGAGACAAAGCTGGCAAAGTCAACCCTAATAATGCAGTGGTGGCCAGATAAAGAATAGTTCACGGACTTGAGATCCTTGCCCACGGAAACCCCGTGGTCCCTGCCTCTAAGACAAGCCCAGCTAAGGCAACCTCAGTTCCAGAAGTTCCATGAAGGACTCAGAAATTTCTCCCTTCACACGTTGAGATTATCCAGCGTTTACCAAGGAAGGAGGGGTATTTCAAGAGAGCAGCCTACCAGAAGACCTTAAATCTGAGGCAATCCTCTAGGGCCATTTACCAGGCGAGATGGGCAACTTTCAGCAAAAAGTGCAGAAAGGAAGGCATCCGACCCCTCAAGGCTTCAATCCCGGTCATCACGGAGTTCCTGGTACACCTTTGTCTAGACCGGGCTTGTCAGTTCCAGCAGTAAAGGGATTCTGTGTGGCCCTGGACCAGGTCTTCCTCTTCAAGGGCTAGAACCTAATCTCCTCCAAGTGCCCCTCAATGTTGATGAAAGGGTTCGAGCATTCCTGACCCCCGCCCAAGGACTCTCTCGGTCTCCTTGTGGGACATTATCAAAGTACTCGAATCCACAAAGAAGTCTCTTTTCGAGCCCCTGAGGCAAATTACGGGCAGGAAGTTGACCCTAAAGACAGTGTTCTTCCTTGGCCTGGCTTCGGGCAAGAGGTAGGTGAACTCTACGGCCGGTTTGGCGATGTTTCCCACTGCCACGTTTGGAAGGAGTTGTGCTTTAGGTTTGTCCCCTCCTTCATGGCAAAAACACAGAACCCAGTGGGGGATGGCCCCCACTTCGACGAGTTCTCCATTTCAGCCCTCCCCAGGGCAAATGACCTGGAAGACCTCCTTTTATGTCCTGTGAGGGCTATGAGGAAATATCTCTCCAGGGGAACTTCCCTCCGTCTGGACATCAAGAGATTGTTCGTGCCAAAGGGTAGAGTGAAGAAGGCGGTGTCGAAGAATACGATCTCCATCTGGCTCCGGGAGACCATCCGCTGGGTGTACCTGATGGAGGGCCAAGTCTTCCCCAGGTCCGTCAAGCCCCACGACATCCGGGGCATCAGCACCTCGTTGGCCTTTGAGAGGAACATGGTGGTCGGCCAGTTGCTAAGAGCGGGTGTATGGTTGAGACAGTTGATGTTTACGTCCCACTACCTCAAGGACTATTCCCTGAAGTCCCAGAAGGTGTTCAAGCTTAGTCTCGTCGTAGACGCCCAGCAGGGGATCTAAGGGTGGCTACACGCGGTGGACCGGTGGGGGTAACGGTAGGTAGAGAGTCTGCGACCCTATCCCCTAAGTCCTCCAAGACTCACTCCGAGAAGAAGATGACCTTTGGGTGAGTGTTACCTTTTCATTCCTCCATTAATCACCCTGTTTGGTTTACTATCCCCAGACAGGCCTCTGGTCCCCCCCCCCCTTTTCACATGTAATCCCTAGCCTCTCCTCAGGTTCTATTTGCCCGCCTCCTAATTCTGAGGCTCCTACTATTGGGACGTGAGAAGTATCCATGTTGGAACAAATAACAATTTCTAGGTAAATTGTGTTTTTCTCAAGATAATTACCACTTCCCAAAAGGGTAAGTGCCCCCCTCTCCATCCTTCCCTTTTATAGACCCTTTGTATCAAAATGTCATTTTTCCTGAGACCAGAGGATAATGGTGGTTGTTGACATGGAAGGCTAGGCCTAGCATACCCTAGGGACATTCCAGGGAACAAGGGAGGCCAGGTCTCACAGATGCGAGTGGGTCTGGAAGATCAGGGGGTGGGGGCCTGTGGGGAAGGAAATCTCTGGTCGGTAGAGATACGCGTAGAGAGTACTCCTACTATTGGGATGTCGTAAGTATGTTAGGAAAAATACAATTTACCTAGAAATTGTCATATATATATATATATATATATATATATATATATATATATATATATATATATATATATCATCATCATCATCATCATCATCATCATCATCTACGCCTATTGACGCACGGGGCCTTGGTTAGATTTCACCAGTCATCTCTATCTCGAGTTTTTAAATCAATACTTCTCCATTCATCGTCTCCAACTTGACGTTTTATAGTCCTCAGTCATGTAGGCCTTGGTCTTCCATCTTTTCTTGTGCCATATAGAGCCCAGTTGAAAGTTGGGTGAATTCATCTCTCTTGGGGAGTGCGAAGAGCATGCCAAACCATCTCCATCTATCCTTCACCAGAATATCCACATATGGCACTCGGGTAATCTCTCTTATAGTTTCATTTCTAATCTTGTCCTGCCACTTAACTCAATTTTCTTCTGATGGCTTTGTTCTCAAATCTACAAAATCTGTTGGATATTGTTTCATTGTCATACCCAATTTTTGTATGACATATCAGGCTATTTGATTTCCAAATTTTTCAATCGTTCATCAAACTCAAGATCTAAAGATCCTGTATTAGAGATCATAGTTCATAAATATTCAAATGATTCTACCTCATTAATCCTTTACCTTCCAATTATATTTCATTTTACATTGCATATCCCATTCTCATCATCTCTGTCTTTCTTCTATTTATCTTAAGTCCAACCTCATGTGATATTTCATGCATTCTGGTAAGCAAGCTTTGCATGTCCTGTGGTGTTCGGCTAATAAGGAAAGCTTCATCAACATACTCCAGAACAGCTAATTTTCTGTCCCCAATCCAATCCAATCCTTCTCCGCCATCCCTAACTGTTCTATGCATTACAAAATCAATGAGGAGGATAAACAACATAGTTGACAACACATTCCTTTGGACTACTCCACTGTTCACTTGAAATTTATTTAAAAGAACTGTACTCATGTAAACTTTGCTCATGAACAGACTTAATCAAATTTACATATCTAAGAGGAACTCCATAATAACGCAGGACTTCACAAAATTGGCCGGTGCACACTATAAAAGGCTTTTTCATGTCCACAAATGCCATCAAAAGTGGATTTCTATATTCTACACATTGCTGTACCACATGTCTTAGAATGAAACTGTGGTCAGTGCAACTTCCACCTTTTCTAAATCCTGCTTGTTCATCTCATAGCTTTTCATCAATCTTTCTCTATAGTCTCTTTAAAATGAGCATACCATATATTTTCCTGACAACTGACGTAAGTGTAATAACTCTGTAATTATTGCACTCAGTCAGATCCCCTTTTTCTCCAATTTTCACGAACAGTCCTAGCTCTCATTCATCAGGTTTAGCATCTTCACACCATCTCTTAGGATTTTTAGAGATAGCTTCGACTTCAGACATACTGAATTCATTCATGAGCACATGAAGGTCTTCCTCAGCTTTAGGTATATCAATCAAATTATTCCCTTCATATCTCCTATTCATGACGTCATTGAAGTGTTCCATCCAACGTTACATTTCTTCATCTTCTGTTGTTGTAGCAGATCTAACTCTCTTTTTGAGGGGTATATGCTTCTTCTTCTTAGCCCCAGTAGAGATTTTATTAATAGTTCTATGAGCAATTCTTGCACCATAGACATTCCCTAAATTCATAGCTTGGTCCGCCTAACCTGCTTTCATGTGTAAATATTCTCTCCAATCATTCCTGGCTCTCTTTTGGCTTCACTATCAATACAGGAATACTTAGCATGCTCTACCTTGTAATTTGCATTACCTCCTCGATAACTTTCAACAATCAATGTTTGTCTTTGTTTCCTTTATATAGTATCCAAAGTATCATTTGATAACCATGGTTTTCTCCTTGTAACTGCATGTACCAAAACTTCACTATCAACCGACTGATATATGTTCTTAATATTACACCATTCTTCATTAATTGTTTGCTCTTCGTCTCTTAAAATCGCTAAGACTGCAAATCGAATCCTACATTCAATTGCATATGTTTCTCTGTGCTCATCTTGTAAAAGCTTGATTGTATCAAACCTAGGTATTCAATCTCCATTTCTATTGGGTGCTTTCAGTTTTAATTTCAGCGTGGTAATGAGAAGCTGGTGATCACTACAAATATCTGCACATCTATAGCGTCTTACATTTCTCAGTGTCCTCCTTTTCTCTTTATTAATGGCTCTGTGAGCTATTTATTTTTGCAATGGCCACATGGTGAAGTCCAGGTATATTTGTGGATGTCCTTGTGCTGGGAAAGAATACCTCCAGTAACAAGATTGCTTGCATATATATATATATATATATATATATATATATATATATATATATATACATATACATATATGTATATGTATATATATACATATATATACATATATATCTATATATATGCATATATATATATATATATATATATATATATATATATATATATTTATATGTATATGTATATATTTGTGCGTATATATATATAGTTACTTATATATATATATATATATATACATGCATACAGTATATGGCATATATATATATATATATATGTATATATATATATATATATATATATATATATATATATATATATATATATATATATACATACATATATATATTTACACAAACATTTTACCAAAAACTTCTTCTGCCAGCGCATCAAAGATCTTTTCCAAATTTCTCAATGCCTTTTACTCATATAAGATGTAAGAATATAGTAGTGCCCCTCACATAAACGGTAAAAATAAGAAATGAGTTTCCTTTCAAATGTTCAAATTTTTAATATCTTTCATATATTTCAATCCTTATAAGCATGAACACTTCACGAGCCATATGTATGACCTCTTTACCTACAAATACAAAATACAAAAATAAATAAATATTTTATATATTTCAAACGTTCAAATTTTAAGCATTCGTCATATCTATCTATCAATGTCATCTTGAACACTTGACGAGCCATGTGTATGACCTCCTCCCCCAGATGCAGCCACTGTGGTGGAGGGATCCGATCAGCGTTATGTGAGAGCTGACAGCACCATTCAGCTCTCTTGCAAAGCCCCCTTCGCTTGGCAGCCGCCAGGTGAGTGACTTCTATTTAGCATTTTTTAAAGCTACAGTTAAGCGAGATGATTTTCTAATATTTTTCATAACTGTGACCATCTTTTGTATTCACATCTTCCTGAACAGTATCACCCTGTACGTAATACTAGGTATGAAGATAATTCTATTACCCAGGCCTTCTCAATCATGAGGCTCAATACTACACAGCATTCTAGAACTTTTATTCTAGCAATAATCAAGTTGTGGAATGATCATCCAAACAAGGTAACTGAAGTTCAAACTTGCATCGAATGTTTCAATGTTGAACAAGCTGACGTGTCTTTTTATGGTTTGAATATGAAAGATCTATTTCAATACTACTGTTCTTGAAATATTTTATTTTGATTGCTCATTACTTCTCATATGGTTTATTCATTTCCTTATGACCTTTCCTTACTGGGCTATTTTTCCCCTTTGGAGGCCTTGGTTTTATAGCATCCTGGTTTTCCAACTAGGGTTGTAGCTTAGCTAACAATAGTAATAATAATGATAATAAGTCTTGTCGGGCTGTTCAACTTAAAAATACTCTCTGCTGTTTGAACTTCCGAAGTTATTATTGAAAAGCCATTCCGATCTCCTCCCGCGTCAGGTCTTCTTTACTGGTACCACGACACAGAGATTCTCCATAACAAGGGGAGGATATCTATAGAGACGCACCTTGGCAACGATACTTACAGTCATCTCGTCATCAAAAGAGCCAGAATCAGCGACTCGGGAAACTACACCTGTTGGCCCACCAAATTTCTACCAGCGTCTGTGATGGTCCACGTGTTACCTGGTAAAAAGACTGCATGCACTATATCTAGATTACTGTATGATATAAATACTTTTCCTTTATTTCGTTTGATTTCATTACTTTGCATAACTTGATTTATAGTTACATTTGTTCTCCTCCATAACATTTACTCCTGAATTACTGAAGTTGGCAACTTTTTTTGTAATGCACTTCAAGCCAAATATGTGCAGTCTCTGCAATTTCTCGTTCTTATCATAAATCAACGCAATATGTTCTGCAAACCTCAACCAATCAGCTTTTCAGTCCCAAATTATTTTCTTCCTTGATTAATAAAAAACACCTTTAACATGATTCTTATATAAATTGTTATATCACTAAGCCAATGAAGTTATACTTTTATTCTAATTCATGTCAAAAAATATTCAGATACTGATAAAACTATTTGTGAAAAGCAGATATTTAATGTATGTTTTCCTGGTTTACTTGACTAAAACCCTTTAAACTTTGACAAAACCGTAAACATACCGTGCAAAGCTGTTCTAGGAAAGGAATGGGTAAGAGTTGTAAAAAGGTTGAGTTAAGAATACATAATTTTATTGTGTTCACACGCATCAAATGGATATCCGATTCATACTATATTAGAGAGTTATAAGAGTTAGAAAGACAATTATATTTTGTTCACACTAATTCTCTAGTAAATATCCCGATAAAAAAATATCAAAAAGTTATAAGAGTTAGAAAGACATAATTGTATTTTGTTCACATGAATCTTCTAATAGGTATCCGATCATAATAAATTAAAGAGTTACAAGAGTTAAAAATACGGAATTATATTTTGTTCACATGAATCTCCTAATAAATATTCGGATCCTAATATATTAAGGAGTTATAAGACTTAGAAATACATTATCATATTTTGTTCACAAGCATCTTCTGATAAATATCCGGATCATAATATGTTAAAGAGTTAAGAGTTAGAAATACATAATTTTATTTTGTTCACACGCATCTTATAAATATCCGGATCAGCATGTATTAAAGAGATATAAATGTTGAAGGAAATTATTATATTTTGTTCACATGCTTCTTCTAATAAATATTCAGATCCTAATATATTATAGAGTTATAATAGTTAGAAAGACGTCATTATATTTTGTTCACGCTCATCTAATAAATATCCGAATCATAATATATTAAAGAGTTGTAAGAGTTAGAAATACATAATCTTATTTTGCTTATACGCATCTTCTAGTAAATATCCGGATCATCATGTATTAAAGAGTTATAAGAGTTAGAAATACATAATTATTTTTTGTTCACACGCATCTTCTAATAAATATGCAAATCCTAATATTTTAAAGAGTTAAAAGTTAGAAAGATGTAATTATATTTGGTTCACGCTCATCTTTTAATAAATATCCGAATCATATACTAAAGAGTTATAAGAGTTAGCAAGACATAATTAAATTTTTTTTTCACATGCATCTTTTAATAAGTATCTGGATCCTAGTAACTTAAAGAGTTTTAAGATTTAGAAAGATGTAATTATATTTTGTTCACGCTCATCTTCTAATAAATGTCCAATTCATAATATCTTAAAGAGTTATAAGAATTAGAAAGACGTAATTATATTTCGTTCATGCTTATCTTCTAATAAATGTCCGAATCATAATATCTTAAAGAGTTATAAGAGTTAGAAAGACGTAATTATATTTCGCGGACGTAATTATATTTCGTTCACGGTCATCTTCTAATAAATGTCCGAATCATAATATCTTAAAGAGTTGTAAGAGTTAGAAAGATGTATTTATATTTCGTTCACGCCCATCTTCTAATAAATGTCCGAATCATAATATCTTAAAGAGTTATAAGAGTTAGAAAGACGTAATTATATTTCGTTCACTGTCATCTTCTAATAAATGTCCGAATCATAATATCTTAAAGAGTTATGAGAGTTAGAAAGACGTGATTATATTTCGTTCACGGTCATCTACTAATGAATGTCCGAATCATAATATTTTGAAGAGTTATAAGAGTTAGAAAGACGTGATTATATTTCGTTCACAGTCAACTTCTAATAAATGTCCGAATCATAATATCTTAAAGAGTTATAAGAGTTTGAAAGACGTAATTAAATTTCGTACACGGTCATCTTCTAATAAATGTCTGAATCATAATATCTTAAAGAGTTATGAGTTAGAAAGATGTGATTATATTTCGTTCGCGGTCATCTTCTAATAAATGTCCGAATCATAATATCTTGAAGAGTTATAAGAGTTTGAAAGACGTAATTATATTTCGTTCACGGTCATCTTCTAATAAATATCCGAATCATAATATCTTGAAGAGTTATAAGAGTTAGAAAGACGTAATTATATTTCGTTCACGGTCATCTTCTAATAAATGTCCGAATCATAATATCTTTAATAAAAGAGTTATAAGAGTTAGAAAGACGTGATTATATTTCGTCACGGTCATATTCTAATAAATGTCTGAATCATAATATCTTAAAGAGTTATAAGAGTTAGAAAGATGTGATTATATTTCGTTCGCGGTCATCTTCTAATAAATGTCCGAATCATAATATCTTCAAGAGTTATAAGAGTTAGAAAGACATGATTATATTTCGTTCACGGTCATCTTCTAATAAATGTCCGAATCATAATATCTTGAAGAGTTATAAGAGTTAGAAAGACGTAATTATATTTCGTTCACGGTCATCTTCTAATAAATGTCCGAATCATAATATCCTAAATAAAAGAGTTATAAGAGTTAGAAAGACGTGATTATATTTCGTCACGGTCATATTCTAATAAATGTCCGAATCATAATATCTTGAAGAGTTATAAGAGTTAGAAAGACGTAATTATATTTCGTTCACGGTCATCTTCTAATAAATATCCGAATCATAATATCTTAAATAAAAGAGTTATAAGAGTTAGAAAGACATGATTATATTTCGTTCACGGTCATCTTCTAATAAATGTCCGAATCATAATATCTTGAAGAGTTATAAGAGTTAGAAAGACGTGATTATATTTTGTCACGGTCATATTCTAATAAATGTCCGAATCATAATATCTTAAAGAGTTATAAGAGTTAGAAAGACGTAATTATATTTCGTTCACGGTCATCTTCTAATAAATGTCCGAATCATAATATCCTAAATAAAAGAGTTATAAGTCGTTAGAAAGACGGGATTATATTTCGTCACGGTCATATTCTAATAAATGTCCGAATCATAATATCTTGAAGAGTTAGAAAGACGTAATTATATTTCGTTCACGGTCATCTTCTAATAAATGTCCGAATCATAATATCTTAAATAAAAGAGTTATAAGAGTTAGAAAGACGTAATTATATTTCATTCAAGGCTATCTTCTAATAAATGTCCGAATCATAATATCTTAAAGAGTTATAAGAGTTAGAAAGACGTGATTATATTTCGTCACGGTCATATTCTAATAAATGTCCGAATCATAATATCTTAAAGAGTTATAAGAGTTAGAAAGACGTAATTATATTTCGTTCACGGTCATCTTCTGATAAATGTCCGAATCATAATATCTTAAATAAAAGAGTTATAAGAGTTAGAAAGACGTGATTTTATTTCGTCACGGTCATATTCTAATAAATGTCCGAATCATAATATCTTGAAGAGTTATAAGAGTTAGAAAGACGTAATTATATTCCATTCACGGTCATCTTCTAATAAATGTCCGAATCATAATATCTTTAATAAAAGAGTTATAAGAGTTAGAAAGACGTGATTATATTTCGTCACGGTCATATTCTAATAAATGTCCGAATCATAATATCGTGAAGAGTTATAAGAGTTAGAAAGACGTGATTATATTTCGTTCACACACACCTAACAAATATTCGGATCATAGTACAGTAAGCCTTTAGACACCCTCTGAAAACTAACTCGAATGTTTCCCTAAACAGATGAAAATACAGCAGCCAAATCTCTGGGCGTCAGCAACAACATCAGAGGACCATCCACCTCCACGAAGGACCTGACCACATCCTCGGCCACACCCATGACGTCGCCCCTGGTGCTACTTCTCCTATTCCTATATCTCTCGTCGATCCTACAGCTGCCGAATAGATAGCTCTTCGAGTTTTCTTTCTCCGGAATCTCCTTCTACTTCGCTCGACATCTTATTTCCCATCTACTTTCCCGGCAACATTCTCAAGTCGTTTTAAAGTGATCCCTTTTCTTTCCTAAAGATATGATAACAAGGCTGATGTGTTCAATCTGCTGTTATATTTGTGTATCGTGTTTAATAAAAATATGTCTCAATGTGAATCTTCCTGTCATTTCACTAAGACTACAAGATACTTGTTCATATGGATCTATAAATATTTTTTTCCAAAGGCTGTTGTATAGGTTGGTATGGCCAAGGGACATGCCCCTCTCCACCTATGCACTGACCTGATAGGACCAGGAAATAGCTATATATGTCTTAATGTGGATCTTCCTTTCATTTCACTGAGGCTACAATGTCATGTTCATATGAATCTATAAGAATTTTCATTCAAAGGTTGTTATAAAGTTTGGTTTAAAAAACCCAGGGGCTTACCCCTCTCCACCTACGAACCGTCCTGATAGGACCAGGCAATGGCTGCTGTTGTCTCAGCATATGGTAAGCTCTTAGTCTTACCCGCCCCACACCATAAAACACCATCCTCACCTCACAAGGATGTAAACACTGAAGAAATCTATCGAGGTGTGAGGGCCATCGAACTCCCGACTACGGGTTGGGAGTCAGGGATGTTGACACTACCCTACAACAACCATTTTTTTTTTTTTTTTTTTTTGTGCCAAGTTTACTACTATGCATCTGTTTATGCATATCGTTATCAATCTCCTCCAGTAGGTAGTTTACAAACGAGTCTGTTGTACACATATCATTTATTCTTGTTTGAAGTATCTTAGTGAGAAAAGTCATAATAGTCTCTCTTATACAATAAATAGCAAGTGCTTAGTTTTATACACACACACACACACACACACACACATATATATATATATATATATATATATATATATATATATATATATACAGTATATATATACATATATATATATATATATATATATATATATATATATATATACAGTGTATAACTACTTGGAAGTGTAGAATCTGTGGGTGTGCGCGTGCATATCCCTCAAAATATTTAGCCGTCATTTTTAACGGGTCGCCTACCCTAGTTTCCAAATTGTCTTTTGAAGTTCATTATTTCCTTTGAAGAATTATGATAATTTCAGTTTTACTTTCATTAGTTTATTTATGTATTTATTGAATAGTAAAATGGCATCAGGTATCTGAAATTCATAATGTTGAACAGGTTCACATAAGTCTCTTTTTATAGTTTATATATGAAACATCTGATTTTATGTTATTACTATTCTTAGGATATTTTATTTGAATTGTTAATTAATCCTCATATAGTTTATTAATTTCCATATTGCCTTTCCTCACTTAGCTATTTTTCCCGGTTGGAGCTCTTGGGCTTGTAGCATATTGCTTTTCCAACTAGGGTTGTAGCTTAGCCAGTAATAATAATAATAATGATAATAATAATAATAATAATAATAATATTACTCAGTAGCCATTCTTCAAATGCTGTTTTTTCTTCCACTTTTATCTTCACTCCTTCACTCCACCTTTCACTACCCCTCCTCATGGTACCTACAACAATGCTCATGCCACACACTTTACTTGCAAGCCCAACAAAATTTTCTTTTACTAATTTTCGCTCTTCTAGATCACCAGGTTTCCCACTTTCACCCGTTATATGCCACTTCAATTTTTCTTGAATTTAACGTTTTAGCTTTTTTTCAACTCTTGCATCATCACTACTTACATTTTTTATCCATCAATTTTATTTCCCCACTCGTTTGCTAAAACTAATTTTCCTTCAACCAAAAAATGATCAGACATAATATTAGCTATGCCCCTAAACATTTGCACATCTTTCAATTTTCCAAACATCCTTCTTGTTATCAACCAATAATCCAACGATGCCCTTTCTACCGCTCTTCCATTTGCCACTCTTACCCACGTTGCCTATATTGATTCATATCTTTCTTCTTTAAAAAACTACCACTAATCACGAGCTGTTATTCGATAAATATATCTAGCAGTCTTTCATTACGCATTTCCACCTGGTACACCATACTTTCCAGTGACACCTTATACTGTACCTCTCCAACAGAAACTCTGGCATTCAAGTCAAAACTATATAATTCCTTCAACTCAATCCTTTTATACACATATCTAATTCTTTCAGAATTCATTCTGCTCTTCCTCACTTTTCTCCCGACCTGGCCTATGAGCACTAACAAAAGCCCAACCCAACCCTTATCCACATTAACCTTGATGACACCTTCCATTCCAGTACTTTACCTGTCATCCATTCACTCAGCAATAAATCCACACCTTCTTTTGCTCTTCCCCTTTCAATCCCAAACACTCTACCTCTACTTCACCAAACATCACTTCACCCTTCCTTTTTAACATTCTCTCACACAAGGCCAATACATTCCTCCTATTCCAATCTCAAATCTTTTATTCTGTCATACTACATCCATGCATGTTAAGACACCCCAAAACTAGAGCGCGGGCAGCAGTCACTCTGCCCCCAGCTCCTCTGCTTTGATATTTCACAGGAAGTAACTATACTCATGAGAGGGGATTCCCAGTTCCCTCGTCCCGTCCATTTTACACGCCTCATATTCTAATTGTTATGTCCTGCCTGCGTGCATATACAAATATATATATATATATATATATATATATATATATATATATGTATATATGTATATATATATATAATTTATATATATACATATATATATATATATATATATATATATATATATATATATATATATATATATATATATATATATATATAGTGGAATTTGATTGGAATCAGCACAAGTGAAGGGTGGAAGTGTTCCTATGCAAGATCAAGGAAAACTATCAGAAAAGACCAAAGACATGATAAAGAAAGGTTTAAAATCAGGGTAAAATCCAATAGAATTAGCAGAGCTATTCAAAAAGAATGAGCAAACTAAAAACAAAAGATATTCGTAAACACAGACCAAAATTGAGGAAACATGGAAGTAAGGAAGAAGCATCAAATAGATATATAAGAAAACTCGGAAAAGCACCAACAGTTGTTTGCCTTAAAGGATGAAATTGGAATTATTATCCACAATAGATATGAAGTGGTAAAAAATAGCAGAGGATTTCTATACAATTCTATACAATAGTGATATAAGAAATAACTTCATCAATAGAAATAATGAAACACATGACCCGGTATTATTATCATTATTACTATTATTATTATTATTATTATTATTATTATCATTATTATTATTATTATTATTATTGAATGCTAAGCTACAACCCTATTTGCCAAAGCAGGATGCTATAAGCCAAGGGACCCCAACAGGGAAAATAGCCCAGTGAGGAAAGGGAACAAGAAAAAATTAAATATTTCAAGAATATTAACAACATTAAAATAAATATTTTCTGCATAAACAATAAAAACTTCAAAAAAACAAGATGAAGAGAAACTAGATAGAACAGTGTGCACGACTGTACCCTCAAGCAAGAGAACTCTAACCTAAGACAGTGGAAGACCATGATATAGTAGGAGAGGTAAAGAAAGCACTAAAAGGCATGAAAAGAGGCAAAACAGCAGGAGAAGATGGCCTAACAATTGATTTAATAATAGATGGAGGAGACTTCATACCAGGTATAGAATGCTCTATACCTAAAGCTTGGAAAAACTTTATCATTATACTAATTTACAAAAAGATAGTCACAAATGATCTGAAAAATTACTGCAGAGTAAGGTTACTATCTGCAATATATATAATATTTATAAAGAGCATATTAGGGTGAATAGAAAGACAGCTAGACTTTTATCAACCAAGAGAGTAGGCAGGCTTTAGAAATAGGTATTCAACAACTGACCATATCCATGTAACTAATCAGCTAATGGAAAAATCAACAGAGTATGACAAACCACTATGTATGGCCTTTATAGATTATGAGAAGGCTTTTAATTCTGTTAAAACCTCAGCAGTAATGAAAGCCCTTCAAAAACAAGGAATAAAAGAATCTCGTGGTAGAACACTTGGAGATATATATATATGTGTATATATATACATATATATATACAGGAGGTACATCAATCCTAAAATTAAATAAAGATAGTAAGAAAATTCCATTTGAGAAAGGAATTAGAGAGGGAGACCCCATCACCTATATTATTCACAGCATATCCAGAGGTTTTTAAGAATTTAGATTTGGAAAATGTAGGAATCAATATTAATGAGGAGTACCTTAACTTATGATTTTCAGATGACAGTTGTGTTTAGTGAATCCTGGGGGAAATTACAAAAGATCATATAAGATTTGAATAGAGAAAGCAGAAATGTATGGCTGAACATGAATATCAGTAAAACTAAGATAATGTTCAATGAAAAGTCAGAGACAACAAATAAAAGTTTGGACGAGCCTTTAGAGATTGTCATTGCACATATGTACTGAGGACAGACAGGAAGTGTTTCCCCAAGACAAGAGACTGAAATTAAAAGAAGGATAAGCATAGGATGGAGAGCATTTAGTAAACAAAATGAGATTATGAAATGTAAAAAGCCACCTTCTCAAAAAAGAAAATTATGTAATGAGATGGTCCTAACAGTATTAACATATACATCAGAAACTTGGAGCCTTTCTAAAGCCTTAGAACATAAGCTAGTTGCAACTCAAGGAGCAATTAAAAGAATAATGATGGGGATAACACTAAGGGAGAGAAAAATAGCAACATGGATACGAGAGCAAACTAAAGAGAAGGTTATTCTAACAACATGTAAGAAAGACAAATGGACACGGGCTGGATATAAAATGAGAATGACAGACAGTAGATGGACATTAAGAATAACAGAGTAAAATATTGTAAAAGAAGTAGCGGAAGGAGGAAAACACGATGCTTTGACGAACTAAGAAAGTTTGTGGGTTTGGACTGGCACAGAAATGCCATAAACAGACATAAGTGGAAAAAAATGTATGAGATCTTCTATCTGCAGTGGTCTAGTAACGCCTGAGAATGATGATGATGATGATTATATGTATTCATAATAAGAACATACCTGATGTCATTGTCCTGCAAGCATTTGTTTTTGTATATATATATATATATATATATATATATATATATATATATATATATATATATATATATATATATATATATATACATACATATGCATATATATATATATATATATATATATGTATACATATGCATATATATATATATATATATATATATGTATATATATATATATATATATATATATATATATATATATATATATATGCATATGTATATATATATATATATATATATATATATATATATATATATATATATATATATGCATTTTTATGTCTGTTACTTTCATGTTTACCATTATCAAAAATCATATTACATTTATTCACTTTACAAGTTTGATCGTCAATTTTCCATTGCTTTTGCACGCCGCACAGATTTTCTCATTAGAAAAAACGGGTCCTTAATATACTGAACTAAAGATTAATTAAATCAAACAAATCACAGAAAAAATGAAATATTTTTCGACATTTTCGACCCTATCAATCTTGCCATAGAAAAATGTCAACACCTTTTTTTTTCAAATTCGCTCCGAATTGAAATTACATCCCTATACTTCCTAACTTTAATAATTTATTTTTCTTTTTTAAAGCAAGATTCTCATAATTTAACAGATCTATTTTTACGAGATGGTTTTCAGCGTCGAGTGAGCTCATAAGTCGTAACATATCCCGGAATAAAATATAGGATTAGTTTGAATCAGGACTGACATTTATAAAAGGAGAAATTCTTTTAATATTCCATCTAATTCTAAAGGTACCCCAAACACGCACATTCTCTCTCTCTCTCTCTCTCTCTCTCCCTCTCTCTCTCTCTCTCTCTCTCTCTCTCTCTCTCTCTCTCTCTCTCTCTCTCTCTCTCTCTCTCTCTCTCTCTCTCTCTCTTTGTTTTGATTTTGTAACCTTTCTTTCCAATTCTGCATGAATTTTTGAAGGAAGAGAAGGGTGGAAGTAAGAGAAATTTTATGGTTATGTAATCCTGCAAAGAAAAGTGATGCCCGAAGTGAGTATAGAATTTTTTTTTTTTAATTCAGTCAAAAGAGGAACTGAGTTAAGTGGTTTAGATGAAAATTTCTCTTACATAAAAGTAGATTTAGTGAGAATTTGAAAAATAAATTTTCCACTTTTTCTTCTCGAGAGCAGGAAGCATGAAAAAGGTCTTACGTTGATACCCTTTTAATGTAGAAAATAGACCCCGTTTTGAACATGTACTTTGAGCTGGCATGACTGGGGATTCACTCATTCGTACATAAATACGTTTTTGATGTGATAGAGACGCAAATAGATGGTTTTATAACTCTTTAGGAATATGATATAAGTAATAGATTTGAAAATTGGTAAATAGGAGGAGTTATAATTGAAATTATTATTGGTTTGTAGCTAAGTAAATTTGTGATTGAATTAAGTGCGAGGCATGAAAGGAATGGTGTCTGGTTTTATATATATATATATATATATATATATATATATATATATATATATATATATATATATATATATATATATATATATATATATATATATATATATATATATATATATATGTGTGTGTGTGTGTGTGTGTGTGTGTCACAAATAGGGGGAGAGCAGTAGACATACCATAGTGAGAGGGGGGGGGGGGAGTCCAGAGAGGTACACTTTGAAACCATACTCTCCCACAAATTGCCGAACCAACAAGAAATTGTGAGGGGCTGGGAAGGGTTGAATTTGTGTGTGTGCGCATATCTATCTATCTGAATATTTAGAGTATATTTTTGACGGCTCGGGTACACTAGTTATAAAATACCAAGTTTTGTAAGAATATATAGTTTTGGCTAAGAAACCGTGATAATGAGAATAAAACGACCACAGGGCCTCGGTAAAAAGCGGGATTGGTGTTCAGTGTAAAACGAAGACGAGATAAGATAGAATTTTTAGTGGGACATTGGAGAGGTAAAATAGTTAGGAAAATTCAGCGCTAATTGATTAGATATGATCATTTTGAAGGACTTGAAAGATTTTACTTGGAATATGGAGAGTTCAATCAAATGTAATTTTTAAATGTGAATACAGAAATAGACTAAGTATGACTGTATGACTTATTAATGTAAGGAATGTTGAGTAAGTAGGTTCTTGGTCATCGGAACTTTTTTTGTTACGTTGTAAGTAATATCTCTGCTGGTATTTTTTTTTTCTTTCTTATTTACAGGCTGAAGGTCTGTCAAGTCGCTACTCCTGTTCTTGTAGTTCTTGGTGTGTACATTATCATTTTTTGCCTACTCCTCCGTTATTCGTGAACAAATCAGCATGAAATCTGGCAGGTACATTTTACGGGCCATTATCTGTCGATACTCTCAGCTTTTTTTTCCCAAAATTACATCTTATTAATTTGTACTTCAGTAAAGACTGAAGGACAATGAAATTTCGACAACTATTGATAAGCGTCGGGTCATCGTGAACTTCTGCTGGTAGACTTAAAGAGAGTACATATTGATCACTGAGCAAAGTTGTGTCAAACCTTTAACTATTAATTTATTAAATAATAAATTATTTTTGAGGTACTATTCTGTATGAAACTTGGTATGTGTATGCTAGATGGATACCTGCATCGATGCTCTCAGCCTGTTTTTACCTCCGCCAACGAAGTTGAAAGGAGGTTATGTCTTACCACCTTTTTGTGTGTTTGTTTGTTAGTGAATACCTTCCTGGCCACAATTTTAATCGTAGAGTAATGAAACTTGCAGGGATTAACTGTTATGTAAAAATTCGAAATTATTAAATTTTGGAAGGTCAAAGGTCATGGTCAAGCAAAATGTTCTATTCCCGTAATCAGCCATAGGTTTGGACCTCGTTGTCACAGAGACTTCAAACTTGGTTTATATTTGATTGCATGAAAATCCACTCCAATTTCTACATGTTAAGGCTGAAGGTCAAGGTCGAGTCCATGGTCAAGGTCAAGCAAATGGTCAAATTCCGGTCATCAACTATACGGCCATAATTTTGATTGTAAAGTAATGAAACCTGCAGGGATCTTGAACTGTTGTGTAAAGAGCTGGAAAGGATTAAATTTTGGAAGGTCAACGGCCAAGGTCATGGACGAGCAAAACGTCCATATCACGCAATCAGTTTGGACAGCGTTGTCACAGAGGCTTGAAACATAGTTCATATTTGAGTGTATGGAAATCCACGCCAATCAATGCATGTTAACGTCAAAGGTCAAGGTCGAGCAAAAGATCGAGAAATTAGCTGCCGAGGTGGAGGTCTGCGCTCTACTGACTGCCCCTCTAGTTTTTATTTTTAATTTTTTTTTTTTTGGTTCCAATCAGTAATTAAATAGAAAACAATCATCTCTAGAGGTTCACATAGAATAGCTGTGTTTGGTGTTAAGTAAAACAGGAGGGTCAGGAGATAATAATGGCGCACTTGATTCAGTGATTTTAATATTAGTAATTAACGATTAATTAACGGAAGCAATAGATTTTCAAAGTTGACAGAATCGGTCGTGTTTAGTGTCAAATGAAAGGGGAGAGGCAGGAGAACTTAACGGTGCAGTTAACAGAATGATTCTCGCCGTTATTGGTTAGTAATTAACGATGAATTGATGAGAACAAAGGATTTTCAAAGTTGGTGGAAAACTGTCATGTTTGGTGTCAAGGGGAAGAAGAGGAGTACAGGAATATGCAACCAAGAGAACGGTTACCACTAGAGAGTTATTGGATACTTTGACGGGGTAGACAGTACTACACTGAGTCCCTCTCTCTGGATACGGCTTATTTTTCAATTGCATGCACATACGCCGAATAGTCTGGCCTATTTTTTCCCAAATTCTCATCTATTCTCGTACACCTGACAACACTAAGATTTCCAAACAATTCTTCTCCGCTCGAGGGGTTAACTACTGCAATTTAATGGTTCAGTGGCTACTTTCCTCTTGGTAAGGGTAGAAAAGGATCTTTAGCTATGGTAAGCAGTTTTTCTAGGAGGACACTCCAAAATCAAACCATTGTTCTCTAGTGTTGGGTAGTACCATAACATTTGTACCATGCGCTTCCACTCACTTCGGTTAGAGTTGTCTTCCTTGAGGGTACACTCGGGCATGATATTCTATCTTTTTTTTCTTTTTTTTTTTTTAAGTTTTTACAGTTTATATGTATAAGATCTAATTTAATGCTGGCAATTTCTGTAAAATATTTTATTTTGATTGTTTTTTATTACTTTTGTAGTTTATTTCATTTCCTTTTTCCTTGTCTCAGTGGGTTATATTTCCCTGTTGGAGCCCTTGGGCTTATAGCATCCTACTTTTCTAACTAGGGTTATAGCTTAGCTTGTAGATATGATAGTAATAATAAGTTTCCTAAACAGTTACTTATTCAGACTGTAGTAGTTCATTAGAACTTACCGAGTAACAGTATACAGGATGAATTGATGTTTGCTATGCAGGATGTGACAATCAACATTGTGACGGGCCGAGAGAGGCTGTGACTCAAAAGGCAAGATGAAAGCAACTGAGTAACTTTATTACAGAACATCCAGTTTATATATACATCAAGTCCTGGCAAGAAGGCCATAAAATATAACAGGCTATTTCATGTCCAACCGGCAACCGGTTCTGTTAACTGTTAACGATAAGAAAAACAGACAGGTTGATACAGGTCGCTCTCAGTGCGAGGGGAGAGCGAAGATACAAAGGATAATATATACAAAAAAGAGAAATGTAGTTACTATGTACGATCGTGTGAAACATATTTAATAGGGTGCCCTGATCTAGAGAGGCGAACTGTAGGCGGGTCATCTGGCAGAAGATAAGCAGGTTTTAGACGATCAATGGAGACCCAGTGTTCTTTGCCACGAATGTTTAGTAGGAATGCTTTCGGACTGCGTCAGATCTCTGTCGCCTCGTATGGATGAAAGCTTGGATGAGATTATAGGAATAGCAACAACAGATTAATCTTAGATAACATGAAACATTTGAAAGACTTGAGAGAGAGAGAGAGAGAGAGAGAGAGAGAGA
Source organism: Palaemon carinicauda (assembly GCF_036898095.1). Taxonomy (NCBI): domain Eukaryota; kingdom Metazoa; phylum Arthropoda; class Malacostraca; order Decapoda; family Palaemonidae; genus Palaemon; species Palaemon carinicauda. The sequence goes on from NC_090757.1 coordinate 64,428,592, forward strand.
GAGAGAGAGAGAGAGAGAGACTGAATGAATGAATTATTGCAAGCAACAAATAAAGCAAATAACTGTCAAGTCTATTTCAAAGGTTTAAAGGTTTTATAGGTCACTCATGAATGGCTGAGGCCAAGACCAGGACAATGCCCCAGAGATTGGCCATTTATACATATGATCAGCGCCCAAGCCCTATCTCTACCCAAGCGAGCACCAGGCAATGGCTGCTGATGACTCAGCAGGTAAACCTATAAGCTCCCAATACCTCATTCCCTAGCGCAGAGGTAAGGTGATATCGCAGAGACATTTCAAATTAATCAAATGGAAAATATGTCTGTAGAATTTCTCGATTTCCAGAGATCTAAAATAAAACTACTAATTATAAAGACTTTTAGCAATGATTAAGAGTCTTAAAGTCATTAATTATTTTTGTTATCAAAACTGGACATATCCGGAAATGCAAAAGCGCTAAAAATTCTATTTAGACTTTAGCAAAATATACCTGTGTTATTTCCAACGACTGCGACACGCTATCATATATTCCTTGAATTAACCTGGCATGAGATTATGATAATTGGGCAGCTGCGTCCTTGTGAAGGAATTCAGAAGCTTTAACTTGGTGCAGATGTTTATTCGTTGAGCGGATTAACATAATCTCGTTTCATAGTTTATATGTTATTTAATCGAGATTTATTTATCTAAAGTTGCTGGATTGATTTTCATTTCATCACATGTTGCTTGATTTTTTATGTATTTTTTAAAGTTTACCTTTACTTCTCAGTTTCTTTTCTGATATAGACTTCTTTCTTTATTGGATCCCTTGGCGTTGTGAATTCTTTTTTCTATTCTTGCAGTTTCACTTGGCATAATAATAACAATAACAATAACAATTATTATTATTATTATTATTATTATTATTATTATTATTATTATTATTATTATTATTATTTAAACAATGTTTTATTATTTTCTAAATCCATTGTTCATATGCATGAGAATTTGTTTAAGAAAAAGTAAATGCGTGTAGTAACATTTGCCCATTGCTAAATATTATTATCAAGGCGATAAAAATTCCTTTGTCTCCCGAAGACAATATCTGAGCGGGAAAGACAATATCTATAGAATTGGGTGCAATAAAGATAGGAAATAATTTGGAGTTGAAGATATTCTTCTCTCTCTCTCTCTCTCTCTAGCGAGAGTGGGACCCCAAACATTCCGGCCATGTAGCAGTAGTAGCAACAAGAGATGTAGTGATGCAATAACCTTTGTAACGGGTCCTACGGGGCATTCAATTTATTCTTATTGCCTTTGTCATATATTTGCCAGCATGTCAGCTATCTCTCTCTCTCTCTCTCTCTCTCTCTCTCTCTCTCTCTCTCTCTCTCTCTCTCTGCCTTTGTGTATATGTCTATATTTATGTGTATATTTTTGTATGTATATATATTAAATTTACTTTATATTGCAAATAGTAATGAACCTAATTACCGGTCTGACTTCTAATGCTACTTTAGCGTTCAAGATTCATGACTTTCTCATGGTTTCATTCTCCTCTTTGGAATCCCCAATGAGGCTTTCATGAAGAAATCTTTATTTCAAACCTTCTGCTCTATTGCGTTTATTGTCTCTCAATACCAACAACAATGACAATAATAAAGATGGGGAATCCTTTCATTACTATCTATGGCATTTGATTGTATGCCTTGATATTCTCACGGTCAAATTTCTAGTGTGTTACGTTACTTGAACACACCTATATATATATATATATATATATATATATATATATATATATATATATATATATATATATATATATATATATATATATATATATATTTATTTATTTATTTATTTAGATGCATGTATGTACGTACAGTATGTTCCTTTCTGAGTTGTCTTCTTTCCCACCCATATCCCTATATTAAGAATTTAGTTGCCTGATGCGCCTTATGCAGTGGCTTTGATTAAAGGCATCCTCTTCCACCAAACCTCTTCTCTCCATATCATTCTTCACCTTATCTCGCCATCTAATTCTCAGCCTCCTTCTTGATCTTCTTTCCCCTAACAAGTTCCCCTTAATCCCTCCTCACTCCCTCCCCACCATCCATCCACAACACGTTGTGACACTCTTATCATCTATGTTTCTTTACCAAACCTTTCTTTCTTCTGTTAAGCGTACCTTTCTTCATATCTATTCATATTAACTGGATTAAAATAATTCAACTATTCAACTTTTTATCAGTTATTATTTTATCCAGTCTATCATTTAGAATTAAAACAATGTTAACTTTTGTGACACCAAATAGCACCCAATGCATTGCTTATAAAATTAAATAAAAACTTTTTTTTTTTTTCAAGTGGCCTTTTTATTTTATGAATCTTGTAAATCATTTCAGTACACTGGTGAAGGTTAAATCATCTAAGAGCTTCTATATATCAATTACCAATAGTACCCCAAACTTTACCAAATGTTCTCGTATCATATTGTTTTATATTTCAATACATTAAAGAGATCTCTTAATCATTTGGAGATACATCTTGTCGGGTTGACCTTGGATTACATTCATTTAAATACATACGTTCGAACGTAGCTTTATTTCTAGGATATTACCTTCTATACAGTCCTAATATTCATTTATTTTTTACCCTAAATAGTCATCTGATTGCAAGGAGTTTAGTAGTCTTTCTTATATCTGTCTAACAGAAATATGGTATTACCTCCTAATTTTTCATTTAACGAGTTAGTCAAGGTAAATTTCTTATCTACTGAAACTAATTATCAGTCTTCTATGGTTGGACTAATGACAGTTCGCAGGACATCCATGGCCCCTTTTATTTGTCCTTTTTCCACTCTTCTGTTTGAACTTTACTTATAGTGAATTATCTCGGCCCTCTAAAGGGTACCTTGCTGCTTCCTATCTTCTTCAGTTGTGGGCTGGTCTCTTGGTCTCTGCTCTCTTTCTTCGGTTTTGGAGCTTATAACAGTATAGCAGGAGTCAGACAATCTCCTGCCTTCCTCGAAGGTTCCATCTACACCATGGCTGGATGGCGTCAGTTTCAGAGTCGGGGGCCTCGGCTGCTTGGTGGATATCTGACCATTTCTAAAGATAGAATGTCGTAGGTGAACGCCGGACCCCGTGGGTATTTGCTGTAAGGTCAAACCGACCTTTTAGTGACTGTTTGCTGGCTGGACTGGACTACTTCAGTGCTCCTATCTTCCTTCCTTTACACAGTGGATTTTGGTGCGTTTTCTAACATGGCGGCTGTGGTGAGTCACAAGGCGTTGTCTCAAAATGGGGGTTGTCACAAGGCCATGCTGAACCTGCAGATTTCTCTTCCGTCCAGCACGAAACATCACTTCTCTTGGTATACTACCATAAGGTTTCTCTAAATCTGCAAAACCACAGAAGAGCCTCTGGTTCCCTCTAGTCTCCTTTGCTGTACCTGCCTTACTGAATGGGGATACCTTAATGTGGTGAAAGTTTTGGGCCAGCCATACTAGGTTGGTTTGTTTTGAGTGATTTGAATAAAGATTCCCATTAGCAATCAGCAATGATTGGTAATGGCGGTGGTGAAAATTAGCCAAATTCCAAGCATGAATAAGGACAACTCTGAAGTCTTTGTCCTGCAATAGACTAGAAACGGTTGCATTTGTTGTTGTTGCTGTATGTATCTATGTATGTATGTATGTATGTATGTATGTATGTATGTATGCATGTGTGTATGTATGTATTTATGTATTACTATGTGACAGTTTTAGCGGATTATTGCTGATTATGATATTTCTCATTTCCTCACCTTTATTAGAATTAGTGAAAATTTTGATGTTACCTTTCTTTACAAAACCCAATTCTAGTTTATTTCTCTTTTACCAAAACCCCTAGTACATCTGCTTTCACCCTATCTCCAAATTTCATTTTTGTATAAAAAACAACTCAATATAAAATACAGCGAAGGAGGCCATATAAGTCGGAATAGGTACAATGGCTATAGGAATTACTGGTTCACCTTGCTCTGGTGAATTACGCCCAGTCACACCCTTACTGCGTGGCGAGCAACTAAACAGATATTGAAGGGAGAGATGGCAGAAGTGGTGGTCTGGGATATGGACTGGAACTTGCAGCACAGTAATGTCGTGAGAGGGTGCAATTCCTCAGAGCAAGGTGTGCCAGGAATTCCTGTGTCCAACTGTACCTAACTTGAGTATTTGGATGTGAAAAAAACCAAATCTAGAACATATAAGACTTGAATGGAGTCAAAGAAAGAGTCTACATAATCATGAAGTTTATTAAAATTTCTTGGAAACGTGATGAGAATATTGTACTCTCCAGAGCTATTTCAAACACATTTCTTTTTTTTTTTTTTTACATCCTGAAGGCCTGTCAATTCGTTAATCGTGTTTTTTTTTTTCTATATAACTAGTGTGCGAAACCTTTCAATAATGACGACTGAATATTTAGATAGATATGCAAAAGATATGAAAGTGGTTTGGTTTTCAGAATTTTATGACGAATTTAAAGAGGATTTTTCAGAAAACGCCTTTGAAGTAGGCTACCTTGTGTTGATATAGAGGCATTTTTGCATATACAGAAATGGCGGTTGGCTGCTAATTTATATACAGATATTATGAGTCCATGCAATTTATCAATTGGTAACTATGTATCACTGGAAATTATATTGAATTATTTTAATTCTTATATATAACAGAAATATCAAATGAAAAGTAACGAATTAAATCAAATTATTTTAATTTTTCATATGTAAAGAAAACGTCGCACTTTTACAACGAAAATGATATTCTATCGAAATGGTTGAAAATAAACTTACCTTTTTCTCTTGGCTAGTATTATTTCATATAATTGGAAAGACCATTCAATCCCCTTCAAAATTATAAATATATGATTTTTATATGAAATTCGAAATGATACATCGATTTACAAATTCAAAATTATATGTAAATGACAACACTGGCTGTGAATGATGTTCATTTGGTTACAGCTATTATGGCTTCATTCACCACAGAACTACACGTGCATGTATTACTTGGTTATTCCAAATAATCTAACATACAGTTTCATTCATAAATGCGATTCAATAAAATATTTCATAACATAAGACAATAGAAATGAAATATTCCCTTACTTAAGACATTAATATCGATGACAATCGTTTAAACTTCTTATGATCACCATAAAAAATCTTTGTGTAGTCAGTTTGGAGATTAGAGCATATTTCTTAAAAGACACGTGACAATATTTGCTATGTTTAAAAAAACAAAAGGGAAAAAATTTCTGAGAAGTCTATGTAAATGAGCTAAATCACTGCCATTCGTGTTCATCTTCCGAGTCATCTGATCCAAACTGGTCAGACCTTGTCTTCTGCTAGTCATCTTCCTCGACATCAGCCAACAATGCAGCAAGAAATTAAGCAATATTTCAAGGAATTTTGGGCCCATGGTACCATTTAATTACATAAGATTCGTTGCGCAGTTCCCACCCATTTCCTTTTGGACTACAAGATGTGCAGGGCACTGTTAGAAAAGCATTTTTTTCCAAGTGGCAAAACCATGGTTAGTCCTCTTGATTTTGTTAGTAAGCACTTTGTAACATGTTGGCATGCTACTTGGATCTATTACCTTTATACTATCAAGTGGATCCTTGTCATTTAGATCTGTCAGTGTCCGTCATTTTTGGTTTTCCATACGTGAAACGAACAAATGATTCGACGGTGAACTGTGTTTCATGGGTTATGCCGTTGTCATCACAAGTTAGGCAAATGCATATCGGAACTTGTTGGGGTACCACTTTGCACCAGTGTATGACTACTCCATCTCCTCCCCTACCTAAGGGACGGGAGAGACCAAATAATTATACGTCTGGCAATGCCGCTCAGCGTGACCGTATATATATATATATATATATATATACACACACACACACACACATATATATATATATATATATATATATATATATATATATATATATTTATATATATGTATATACTGCCACTAGAAAGTTATGGGGTCTTTTAACTGGCCAGTCAGTACTACATTGGATCCTTCTCTCTGGTTACGGTTCATTTCCCCTTTGCTTACATATACACCGAATAGTCTGGCCTATTCTTTACATATTCTCCTCTGTCCTCATAATTCTGACAACACTGAGATTACCAAACAATTCTTCTTACTGCATTGTAATTGTTCAGTGGCCACTTTCATCTTTGTTAGGGTAGAAGAGACTCTTTAGCTATGGTAAGCAGCTCTTCTAGGAGAAGGACACTCCAAAATCAAACTTTTGTTCTATAATCTTGGATAGTGTCAAAGCTTCTGAACCATGGTCTTCCACTGTCTTGGGTTAAAGTTCTCTTGCTTGAGGGTACACTCAGGCACACTTCTATCTTATATCTTATTTCTCTTCCTCTTGTTTTGTTAAAGTTTTTATAGTTTATAAAGTGATATTTTAATGTTACTTTTCTTAAAATATCTTATTTTTCCTTGTTTCCTTTCTTCAGAGCTATTTTCTCTATTGGAGCCCCTGGGCTTATAGCATCCTGCTTTTCCAACTAGGGTTGTGGCTTAGCAAGTAATAATAATAATAATAATAATAATAATAATAATAATAATAATAATAATAATAATAATAATATCCAGACACTTGTTCTTCATAAATGGCAGATACTGCCTGATTGATTATCTATTGTCTCAATATTTTTTTGGAGGATCGGGAGGGTGGTTGGAGGGGCAACATTTCAGAAAGTTTAATTTTCTTAATAACTGTAAGTGGGATTTGTTTATCTTCACCAAACCAAGTTATGTTTTGATTTGCGAGTCCTTTGCCTTGTTCTTGGAGCAGGGCCACATTCATAGGTCTCAGTCTACTCATACTTGTCACATATATAAGTTGTTTCATGAATAAAATATACCGTAAAATGAAATGGAAAAAGGACCAACACGCCGAGTTGCCTCCCAATCAATTATTCAAAGAAACAGTTTTCATTTTTTAATGATATACCCCCCAAAAGAAATCTATAGTGTAATGGAAGCATAAATAGCATTGATGAAAGTTAGCTCAATTAAGGAGTCATTATGATGCTTTACTTGAATTCCACTGTCATTGAGAGAGAAGATATTATTTACTTGGAACTTTTTAAGTGAACACTTTTCCTCATGAAATTAGTTCATACGTGTGTAAGTGTAAGTATTTTAACCTGTGTTATCAACCACCATGATATGTTTCTAGGAGAATGCAACATCCACGAGCTTAAATTATTTCGCACAAATGAATAGATTTAGAGGATGGAAAAAATAGTAACATGCAAATGTCTTGTATAGATATTATGATCACAATTGGAGAATGGGGTAAACAGAGCGAATCAATGAATGTTTGGAATCAAATTTTATTAAGAATAAATCAGATAAGAAAATCAAAACAGCATAATGTATCCCAAGGAGGTCATAATTGGCAGTGCATTTAATAACAACAGCAACCAATGAAGCAGCCGTTTCTAGACCAATGCAGGACGAAGGGCTCAAACATGTCTTTAGTCATATCTGGGTTTTGGCCGGTTTTCATCACAACTTTGGCCAGTGCGAATTGATGATAGTCTCATGGTTCACAGCAAACCAACCTAGTATGGGTGGCCCTGACAGTACAGCTTTGCTAATCATGGTGATACTCAAACCCTTTTCACAACATTAAGGTATCCCCACTCAGAAAATAGAATTGGTAGTAGGTATAGAATGACCCATCTCAAAACGAGATATTGGAAACATGCGTTTTATTATAACTCAAGAATCATTCTGATAATGACGATTTAATAACTTGCAGTCAGGTTAGAAGAATATGTGATTCATCTCACGTGTGACTACTCGGCATCTCCCCGTTCTTCGGGTAGGGGGAGGGAGTAGCCATACCCTGGTGAGAGGTGGTACTTCGAGAGGTACACTTGGAAACCCCAATCTCCCACAAATTGCAGAAACTGCCACGTTGTCATTAAGAAAAGGGGGGGGGGTGTTGTTGGAAAGGGTTGAATGTGTTTATGCATATCCACCTTAATATTAGCCATCAATTTTGACGGGTCACGTATGCTGGTATAGAATATCTGACACCACAGTTTACATTTCCATCCATTCTTCTTGTGAAGGACAGCACTAATTTTCACTAACAGGAACATCAGGATATGGATGTAGATCATTATTGCATTTCATTCGAGTAGTTCACATCAATTAACTTTTCTCTTAGAAATTGGCTAAACCTTATGGCCATAGTCGTTAAATAGTTAAATGATCTGGTATATATTCCAACGTTCTCTCTAGGTTATGAAATTAAACCTTCCAGTTTAACAAACGTATATTTTTTTTTTTTTTTTTGCTGTCGAAGAGTTTTTATTTTATTTTTATTTTACAATTTATTGACAAAAAGTGGTCAAAAGGAGCTGTTATTCTTGCTAGACAGCCCACTCTTTGATTTACATAAATGAACAAAAGCTAAATACAAAAGTAAAACCCAGTAATAATTAACATAAACCAAAATATACATTTAGTTACAAATAGTTTTTACAAATGAAAACACCTTCTACATGAATAATTTCAAATTTACCCAAAGTAAATTAACACAAACCTTATATGATTATTTCACAGGACTAAATTACTTAATATTTAATCATAGTTATAATTTTCATAAAACAAACAATCCAGCAAAGTCCCCAAGTTTCAGTAGAAATATACTAAAATAAATATATGAATCAAAAGATATTTTAATTTAATTTTAACAGTTTATTAACATAAAAAAGGCGTCAAAAGGATCCGTTAGTCTTGCTAGACAGCCCACTCTATCCTTAATTTACATGAACAAAAACTAAGTACAAAAACCATTCGAAATTACAACTCGTTTTTTCACAAAGGACAATACTTTCTACAAAACAATTTCGAAATAACAGAAGTGAGTTTACACAAACCTTATAAGACTATTTCACAGTTTTTAAATTACATAATACTTAATCCTAGTTATAATTTTCATAAAACAAAACTTTCTCGTAAAGCCCTCAGTTTCAGTAGAGATAGACTAAACCGAATACATCCCTGTTATAATAAATTTGAACGCTACAATTACACTTAGAACTGATTTAATATGTTCTAAATAATCAAAACATTTTTTTTTTACATAATAATACATTTTATAGCCCCTTTTCACATAAAAGGAGAACTATTATTTAAAATTCCATACTACTGCAGCAAACACCAAACATTATAAAAATAAAAAGTAATGTAGTAACTTCTCAATTTTAGTACCTTATGTCAGTTTTTTTTTTTTTTAAATTCATTTGCAATATTCTTGTAAAACTTATTATTTATGAGAAAACACACCATTTGTTCAAAATTATTATTAAGATTCCTAAATTCTGCCAAAGAACTACATTCCATAAGGTAATGTTGCAGTGTGTGTGAATTTGCAGCGTCACATAATTTACAAGGGGTACCCTCTCCACTCTTATATTCCCAGTAGTATTTATAGCCTAGTTTAAGTCTCATAACGATTCCATCACATTTAGCTGAAGACTTTCCATAAGTAAAACGTGTATTGTTACTAACATAATCATAATGAGACATACTGTTACTGCCGTTACTCATGATTGCCAAAGCATTCTCAATGTTCCATTATTCCCTTATTCTTGCCATGTGTGACTTTATTTTTCTCATACTAACGGAAGTGACGTAATCCATAGATGCTTTATTACATCCCTGTTTTGCTAATTCATCAGCAACATCGTTAAAATATATACCACAATGTGAGGGTATCCAGACGAATTGTCGAAGATGGTGGTGTAACCGTCGAATAATTGGATAGGTAGTTGTCAATAGAATTGGTGTGGGAGAACATTCTTTAATAAACTTCTTACCCAAGGTTTTGTTTAACCTGAAATCAGTGCAGTGAAGCTTATGATATATTAGGCTACGTAGTCTTTAGGCTTGGCCTGAGTAAATACTTCACTTACCTACTTTAAGGACTGCTTTTCTGGTCCTATGCAGCAGGGGGACCCTACTCTGGACAAAACCTTCACAGTCATTTTGTCATTCCAGGGCATTCTGCTCTTCTCACTGCATATTCCTCGTTTATTGCAAAATACACTCTATCGAGTGTTTAGTTTCCTCTTGAAAGCCTTAATATCTTCAGTCTTTCGAATGTCTAATGGGAGCCTAGTATATAGTCTCGGGGCTGCATATTTTAAGGCTCTAGAGCCTACAGTGAAGATATATCCAGGTTCCAATAATTTCAAACCATCTGTAACTATTATCGTGTTAACACGATTTGTTGGCTGCAGAAAATGCAGCTATTTTCTTAGATATTTTGTACGTCCAGTTCTAATAACTTGGTGGGTTATTGTGCAAATTTTAAACACAATTCTCGCTCTAATAGGCAGCCAGTGTAAATTAATTAGTGTAGGGATGATTTTTTTTTTTTGGGGGGGGGGCACTTTTTATCAATCTTGCTCCTCAATTGATTGTGTTTTGTAATTTCTTAAGTTCCACTTTTTGTAAATTGTGGTAGATGGAGTTATAGTAGTCAATCCTGGTAATAACAGTTTATCACAAGTTTCTTGACAGAATGTTCATCCAGATGCTTCTTCATAAAAAACAAAGTTTCTAAGATGATAGCCAGCAGATTTTACTACATTATCTATTTGGCCATTGAAAGACAAGTTGCAGTCAAGAGATACTCCTAAATTGCAAACTTTACTAGATATTAGGCAGAGTTGTTGCTTATGTCTATTTGAATATCACCCAAGTTTCTTAGTCTGCTTTTCTTTCTGACCACCATAAACTCCGTTTTATTTTCATTTAATTTTAGTTGTTTAAATGTCATCCATTCCCTAACACTGGTAAGACTTCGGTCTAGAGTTTCAGTAGTATCGTCTATATCATTTATGGAAAAGCAAAATTGTTATCGTCTGCAAATAGTTTGAACTTCACTCCTTGCCTTTGCTTTACTTTCAATAGAT
>NC_090757.1:64444580-64447080 GCF_036898095.1 Palaemon carinicauda
CTTCCTGTAGTAGAAACTTTTACAGTTATATGCTATCACTTCCTTAAGTCTCCCCTCGCAGATCACACAGAGGGCAACCCGCCATAATGTACTTTTACTTCTCCCTAAAGTTTCTCCATGAGATTAACTAATATTATCCAAGACTTCACAACAGAGAAATATAAGCTGAAACACAGCTCAGGCCGAGAATCCAACAGAGCACCTCGGAAACACATCTTCACTCGGCAGCGTCTCACTCTAACCATGGATAATTTTAAAACCTACAAAAATTACTTAGGATTCTCTTATTAGAAGCAAATAATGGGATAATGGTGGTGGGGTTGCCTATTGGGTGAAATTCAACTCTGACTTCTGGCAGTTTAAAGGACGCTTTGTAACTGATTCAGGCAATTATACAGTTAAATTAGCAAAAATATGATTTTTTTTTCTTATCGAACTCATATCCTCTGTACCATGGTCTTCCACCATCTTGGGTTAGAATTCTCGTACTTGAGGGTTCACTCAGGTACACTATTCTATCTGTTTCCTTATTTGCTTTCCTTAATGAGTTATTTTCCCTGTTGGAGCCCTTGGGTTTATAACCACCTGCTTCTCTAGCTAGGGTTGTAGCTGAGCCAATAATAATAATAATAATAATAATAATAATAATAATAATAATAATAATAATAATAATGGTTTTACTAGACGAGCATGATCTTACGACTGTTAAATATGTATAAGGAATTCTTAAAAGTTGCCGAAGAATTAGTAAAGCTTTGATACATAAATTTTGGTCTGTATGGCCAACTACGTCTTTGTAATGTTTTATATATGTGTGTGTGTTTGTGTGTGTATATATATATATATATATATATATATATATATATATATATATATATATATATATATATATTTATGTATGAATGTATGTATACTTAAGCATTTTTGTATGAATATATGCATGCCTCTAAGTCTGTGTATAACTGGTAATGCGGTACGTTTTCATAATTGCTGAAAATAAAACGCTGCAGCCTTTTCTCTTCCAGTCATATAGCAATGTTTTAATGGGAATAAATATTGAACATATTTTGTTGGTTTCCTAGTGCTTATGGATATCAATCCATTTTGGAATTAATTTTAATGGCTGAAACATTTAATATTTTTTTTCCATCAAAGGCTTATACAGATACAGAACAGTAGTGAGTTTCAAACATTTCCGTATTACAGCTGAAATAATTGAAACAATATAAGGTTTCATTATGTCATATCGTTAGCGCATTGGAACTTAGAAGTGCACAATATTTATGTGAATAACAAATATGTGCATCGGCCTTTGTATCTGTTAGCATTATGGGTCACAAAATGAGAACATCTATATGAACAAACTCCCTTTTATTAGCCGATGTCAGTAACTGTCATTGACTGACAGTCTGTTGGTCAGGGATGGCGTATAAAAATTGTTTGTGATGGATTAATATTATTTTGTATAAGGCAGCACGAGTGATATATGAATTTACAATAGATATGTCTTAATACTTATTCAGCTGAATAATTAATAAAGTTAGATTTATTACATTAGTAGTGTATGCGACCTGTCAAAAATGACTTCTAAATATTTGTATGGATATGTGCACACGCACACGTAACTCCCATCTCACTAGGGTATGACCAACCCCTCTCCCAAAGGACCCATATACATATATATATATATGTATATGTATATATATGTATATATGTATATATAAATATATATGTATGTATATATGCATATGTATATATATGTATATATATATATATATATATATATATATATATATATATATATATATATATATATATATACATCTGTATTTATATATTCTTATGAAGCTGGTCTAGTGTATATATTTTATTCATGTGTTTCATTTATGTATTTAAGAGGTGTATAGTCAGCTCGTAAAGTGAGCTCTTTTCATGTAGGTAAAAGTAATTGTATGTAAATTGCATAAGACTTTCGTCATTCATTTCGTTGTATGTTTCATTCAAGTCACTGTATGTAAATTTATGTTTATTCAAGAATAAACTTTTTATTTCACGTATCTTGTTACAAAGTCTTATGCAATCTCGATTAAGTGGGCTGTACGAACTGTACGAGGTATGAACGAGGGCTTCTGTAATTTTTTTATAGGTATCGCGTTATGTTTGTGAGAGATTATGCAAGTGTTATATTTCCACATGTTTAGAAGGTTCTTGAAAACCCAAGTGTTAGTCTTATCTTTTTTTAAAGTTTCGAAGAGGGAGGTGGACAGAGTTAGCTGAGAGAGTTATCTCACTGGTGCATTGGTATGCATCTGAGACCTGATTGTTGTCAACCTTACACCGCTAGGCTCAGCCCCTAAGCTTCTAGACCTCCTGACCTAGAAGGATCTAGAATAATTAGTTCAATATATAAGCACCCCCAGGGATGCATAGCAGCAGAAGAGAACCAGCCTGTCACAGTGAGAGAGCCAACCACAAATCTCTTTCAAGTAACTCGAGTGTG
>NC_090757.1:64449580-64489580 GCF_036898095.1 Palaemon carinicauda
AGGTGATACTGTCTTCCTCTAGCATTTAGAGAGAGAGAGAGAGAGAGAGAGAGAGAGAGAGAGAGAGAGAGAGAGAGAGAGAGAGAGAGAGAGAGAGAGAGAGAATTGGCCATTTAATTTTCCTATTAATTTCCCTCGTTCTCTTTTCGTACCTGAACGAATAGCTTTGTTGTGTATTAAAAAGACGATAAAAATTATGATTGAAATGCTTCAGTCTCCCTATTATTTGCCCTCTGCATTTTTGATAGTTTCATTTTTATAAGGTTTAGAGAAAAGTTATTATTTTTACTTAGACGTCGATAAAAGGAGAATATTTTTTTCCTGAAGAAGTCAATGGAAAGAGACATTTATTATCCTTAGAGATCAATTCCCAGCGAAATATATGAGGAGATAGACTCAATAGTTAGAGGATAGAATAACGAAAGTTGGGAAAACACGAGACTTTGAAAATTCCGAAGTTATGTATTGGATGAAAGTTCCTATGAATCCCTATTTATAGTTTTCTTGATTATTATTATTATTATTATTATTATTATTATTATTATTAGCCAAGCTACAACGTTAGTTAGGAAAGCAGTATGCTATAAGCCCAAGGACTCCAACAGTAAAAAATAGCACAAAGGTAGAGGTTGGCCAGGGGCCACCAGCCACCCATTGAGATACTACCGCTAGAGAGTTATGCTGTCCTTCGACTGGCCAGACAGTACTACATTGGATCCTTCTCACTGGTTACGGTTCATTTTTTCCTTTGTCTACACACACACCGAATAGTCTGGCCTATTCTTTACATATTCTCCTCTTTCCTCATATACCTGACAACCCCGAGATTACCAAACAATTCTTCTCTAAAGGCGTTACTGTACAGTGATTGTTCAGTGTCCACTTTCCTCTCGGCAAGGGTAGAGGAGACTCTTTAGCTATGGTAAGCAGCTCTTCTAGGAGAAAGACACCCCAAAATTTCAAACCATGCTCTCTAGTCTTGGGTAGTGCCATAGCCTCTGTACCATAGTCTTCCGCTGTCTTGTGTCAGAGTTCTTGCTTGAAGGTACACTCGGGCACACTAATCTATTATATTGCTCTTCCTCTTGTTTTGTTAAAGTTTTTATAGTTCATATAGTAGATATTTGTTTTAATTTTACTGTTATTTTAATATTTTATTTTTCCTTGTTTCCTTCCGTACTGGGCTATTTTCCCTATTGGAGCCACAGGGCTTATAACATTCTGCTTTTCCAACAAGGGTTGTAGCCTGGCTAATAATAATAAATATACAGTATACACTCACACACACACACACACACACATATATATATATATATGTATATATATATATATATATATATATATATATATATATACATATATATACACACATATATACATATATATGTATATTTATAGATTTAGTCTATATATATATATATATATCAATCAATCAATATACCAAGGCACTTCCCCCAATTTTGGGGGGTAGCCGACACCAACAATGAAACAGCAAAAAGGGGACCTCTACTCTCTATGTTCCTTCAG
The DNA here is from genome assembly GCF_036898095.1 of Palaemon carinicauda. NCBI lineage: Eukaryota > Metazoa > Arthropoda > Malacostraca > Decapoda > Palaemonidae > Palaemon > Palaemon carinicauda. The sequence continues at coordinate 64,451,108 of NC_090757.1, forward strand.
CCTAATCAGGGACTCAACCGAGTTCAGCTGGTACTGCTAGGGTGCCACAGCCCAACCTCCCACATTTCCACCACAGATGAAGCTTCATAATGCTGACTCCCCTACTGCTGCTACCTCCGCGGTCATCTAAGGCACCGGAGGAAGCAGCAGGGCCTACTGGAACTGCGTCACAATCGCTCGCCATTCATTCCTATTTCTAGCACGCTCTCTTGCCTCTCTCACATCTATCCTCCTATCACCCAGAGCTTTCTTCACACCATCCATCCACCCAAACCTTGGCCTTCCTCTTGTACTTCTCCCATCAACTCTTGCATTCATCACCTTCTTTAGCAGACAACCATTTTCCATTCTCTCAACATGGCCAAACCACCTCAACACATTCATATCCACTCTAGCCGCTAACTCATTTCTTACACCCGTTCTCTCCCTCACCACTTCGTTCCTAACCCTATCTACTCGAGATACACCAGCCATACTCCTTAGACACTTCATCTCAAACACATTCAATTTCTGTCTCTCCCTCACTTTCATTCCCCACGACTCCGATCCATACATCACAGTTGGTACAATCACTTTCTCATACAGAACTCTCTTTACATTCATGCCCAACCCTCTATTTTTTACTACTCCCTTAACTGCCCCCAACACTTTGCAACCTTCATTCACTCTCTGACGTACATCTGCTTCCACTCCACCATTTGCTGCAACAATAGACCCCAAGTACTTAAACTGATCCACCTCCTCAAGTAACTCTCCATTCAACATGACATTCAACCTTGCACCACCTTCCCTTCTCGTACATCTCATAACCTTACTCTTACCCACATTGACTCTCAATTTCCTTCTCTCACACACCCTTCCAAATTCTGTCACTAGTCGGTCAAGCTTCTCTTCTGTGTCTGCTACCAGTACAGTATCATCCGCAAACAACAACTGATTTACCTCCCATTCATGGTCATTCTCGCCTACCAGTTTTAATCCTCGTCCAAGCACTCGAGCATTCACCTCTCTCACCACTCCATCAACATACAAGTTAAACAACCACGGCGACATCACACATCCCTGTCTCAGCCCCACTCTCACCGGAAACCAATCACTCACTTCATTTCCTATTCTAACACATGCTTTACTACCTTTGTATAAACTTTTCACTGCTTGCAACAACCTTCCACCAACTCCATATAACCTCATCACATTCCACATTGCTTCCCTATCAACTCTATCATATGCTTTCTCCAGATCCATAAACGCAACATACACCTCCTTACCTTTTGCTAAATATTTCTCGCATATCTGCCTAACTGTAAAAATCTGATTCATACATCCCCTACCTCTTCTAAAACCACCCTGTACTTCCAAGATTGCATTCTCTGTTTTATCCTTAATCCTATTAATCAATACTCTACCATACACTTTTCCAACTACACTCAACAAACTAATACCTCTTGAATTACAACACTCATGCACATCTCCCTTACCCTTATATAGTGGTACAATACATGCACAAACCCAATCTACTGGTGCCATTGACAACACAAAATACATATTAAACAATCTCACCAACCATTCAAGTACAGTCACACCCCCTTCCTTCAACATCTCAGCTTTCACACCATCCATACCAGATGCTTTTCCTACTCTCGTTTCATCTAGTGCTCTCCTCACTTCATCTATTGTTATCTCTCTCTCATTCTCATCTCCCATCACTGGCACCTCAACACCTGGAACAGCAATTATATCTGCCTCCCTATTATCCTCAACATTCAGCAAACTTTCAAAATATTCCGCCCACCTTTTCCTTGCCTCCTCTCCTTTTAACAACCTTCCATTTCCATCTTTCACTGTCTCTTCAATTCTTGCGCCAGCCTTCCTTACTCTCTTCACTTCTTTCCAAAACTTCTTCTTATTCTCTTCATATGACTGACCCAATCCCTGACCCCACCTCAGGTCAGCTGCCCTCTTTGCCTCACGTACCTTGCGCTTTACTTCCACCTTTTTCTCTCTATATTTTTCATACTTCTCTATACTATTACTCTGCAGCCATTCTTCAAAAGCCCTCTTTTTCTCTTCCACTTTCACCTTCACTCCTTCATTCCACCATTCACTGCCCTTCCTCATGCTGCCTCCAACAACCTTCTTACCACATACATCACTTGCAATCCCAACAAAATTTTCTTTTACTAACTTCCACTCCTCCTCTAAATTACCAGTTTCTCTTACTCTCACCTCATCATATGCCATTTTCAACCTTTCCTGATATTTACTTTTTACCCCCGGTTTTATTAGCTCTTCAATCCTCACTACCTCCCTTTTACATCCACCTACTCTATTCCCCCACTCTTTTGCTACAACTAATTTTCCTTCCACCAAAAAATGATCAGACATACCGTTAGCCATACCCCTATACACGTGCACGTCTTTCAATCTTCCAAACATATATATATATATATATATATATATATATATATATATATATATATATATATATATATATATATATATATACATATACCCATACATATATACATACATACATACATATACAGTATTCATACAGTATATATTATAGTGCGTGATATCATGAGTTTGTTTCTGTGTGCGGGTATTAACCTACGTATTAAGTATTAATGTTGTATCTTTGAATCTTTTATAAAGGCACCCAAAGTACAATTGTCATTAAAGGAATTTAATAAACTGAATCGCATTATTTTAAAAAGCTCATGAAATATTACTTAAATAACCCTTATGTATGATTTATATATTCCTACAACTTATTAGAACCTAAATTAATCGCGAGGTGAAAAAAAAAAAAAACTTAAATTTGATGAAATCATTTCAAAATCAAACTGTTAAATGGAATATTCAATAATTTGTATCTAGAAGCGATTCTTCAAACTATCAAAGTGTTCACAAAATCCTCTGCTTCATGTCAGATTGAGTCAATCTCCCAGTAAAAGTATACCAATGCCAAAATTACGGTGTGCCCAAACTTATAGTATAGGGTATCCTGTTTACCCATCTATGAGCAAATATTTGTTTCTATTAAATGAGAGAGAGAGAGAGAGAGAGAGAGAGAGAGAGAGAGAGAGAGAGAGAGAGAGAGAGAGAGAGAGAGAACTTGATATCTTTCCTTGTTTATCATTTGAAATCCTGACATTTGCCATAAAAAGTTGAAGCAATTTCCACTATTATCTAATGTATTCTACAAAGTAATAGCTGATTAAAGATTACATCTAAGTTAGTAATCATTTTCGAATAACACCCTTGTAGATGTTACACAATATATGATGGTTATATCCATAATGATATCTTATAACCATGGAACATTCAAAAGACCAATCTGCTAAGTGAATTCTAAAGTAGGTTTACGACCCAATTTAACTGTAACCGTTGCTTTAGTGTATACTTATACTATTTGTGAGTAGTGAAGGACTCTTAATATTCACTTTTCGGGATCAATCACATATCGGCCTCTTTATTTTATTGTTATTCAGCAAATATTGTAGCAGATATTCCATCTTGAGATCACAAGTAAAGAAAGGAGAACAATCGAACATAAGACGACAACAGCAGGTAAATTGCTGCTTCCAAAGTTTCAGAAACGAGTATCAATATAGATAGGAGATTTTGCCTAAAACTACGGTAATTTTCACTGGAGTTTTCTTGTGTCCTAAAGTGGAACAGTTGGGAAGTAAAGAATATTTCAAGTTGATTTTATTTGGATTTTTTATGGAAACGTGGTAATGTATATCATTTTCCAAAGTGAATTTCAGACAAGATGAGTGAATTGCTAAGCTATGATAGGAAAAGGATTTTCATATCTGTTGAAGAACAAAACTTCTTGACCATTGAACATTGAGACCTTGACAGAAAGTTACTGGTAAGTATCTTATTTTCACAAAATTTTCCAGAGTTATAGATTTGAAAATAATGTAGAAAAGAAATAAGAATAATCTCTCTCTCTCTCTCTCTCTCTCTCTCTCTCTCTCTCTCTCTCTCTCTCTCTCTCTCTCTCTCTCTCTCTCTCTTTGCAAAGATGTATGCATGCTTTCTTTCTCGAAATCTCTCGAAATGAGTCTATTCTTTTGTTTCAAACGATCCTCATATTCTTTAACTTTCGCACTCAATGTTTTCTACAACACAAATAGTTTATTATTTTGACTATTCTTCTTATGTTTTTTGTTTTATGGGTTTCCTCTAAAACATTTCTTTGAAGTCTATTTTTGCAAACACTAACTTGAGTTATTCCTATTTGAAAAAAAAATTAAAGATGAAAGCCAAACAAATATTTTGTTTCATGTATATTTCAAGTATTTCAAACGTTGATTCTCTCTCTCTCTCTCTCTCTCTCTCTCTCTCTCTCTCTCTCTCTCTCTCTCTCTCTCTCTCTCTCTCTCTCTCTCTCTCTGTGAATTATATATGCATACATTTTTCTGTACGTGTGCAAGTCAGATTTTCCTCCATTTTAATACTGAACAACCGGAATCTAAAACTTTCTTTTTATTTGTAACGCAAAAGCAACAAACTCAGGGATGCTATTCATAGAGAAATATAAGTAAAACCTATAAAAGGAAAGAGTCTAGTGAAAAAAAAAAATTGAAATAATATGAACATAATATTATACTTGTTTCGTGTCCTTTCCTTTCATGGCTTCAATTTTTTTTTTTCAAATTTTGTAAACATTTGGTTTCACTGATAGTTTTTGATATTGTATTTTTTCTTTATTACAAAGCTTATACGAAGAATCATATTGGCTTTCTCCTGAGCCTTAAAACACGGAATTTCAGTGCAGGTGTTCTTCTTAATAAGGCAAGTGTATTATTATTATTATTATTATTATTATTATTATTATTATTATTATTATTATAATTTTTATTATTATTATTATTATTACTTGCTAAGCTACAACCTTAGTTGGAAAAGAAAGATGTTATAAGCCCTAGGGGTCTAACAGGCAAAATAGCCTAGTGAGTGAAAGGAATAAGGAAAAACTACGAGAAGTTTAAGAAAAAAAATAACATTAAAATAATTTTTTCATATATAAATTAAACAAATTGGAAAATAACACGACGAAAAAACTTCAATATGACCAAAGGAAGAGAAACGGTAGAATAGTGCCCGAGTGTACCCTCAAGCAAGTGATCTCTAATTTAAGACAGTGGAAGACCATGGTACAGATGCTAGGACACTACCCAAGATCAGAGAACAGTGGTTTGATTTTAGAGTGTCCTTTTTCTAAAAGAGATGCTTATCATAGCTAAAGAGTCTCTTCTACCATTACCAAGAGAAAAGTAGCCATTGAACAATTACATTGCTGTAGTTAACCTTTTTAGCGAAGAAAAATTGTTTGGTAATCTCAGTGTTGTCAGGTGTATGAGGACAGAGGAGAATATGGTAAGAGTATGCCAGACTATTCGGTGCATGTGTAGGCAAAGGAAAAATTAGCTCTAACCAAAGAGAGGGATCCAATGAGATACTGTTGGGCCAGTCAAAGGCACCAAATACTCTCTAGCGGTAGTATCTCAACCGGGGCCTGGTGCCCGGCCTAACCTACTTTCTTAACCATAAGATACTAAAGCATGTGTATATGCACACATACATTTGTATGTATGCATGATATATAGGCATATATATGTATATGTATCATACAAATATACTGTATATGTGCATATATATATATATATATATATATATATATATACATATAAATATAATATACATATATATATACACAAACACACACACACATATATATATATATATATATATATATATATATATATATATATATATATAAATAAATATCCTAATCCTTGTATGCAAAATATGTATTTTATACATCAAGGTTAATGACCCTAGAATCATAAGGTGATGTGTTTGACAGTATATTTCCATCACAGTGGGGAGTTTCACAAAACCTAACAATTCAGCATGTTGATAGAGCAAGATTGCATCCTGCTTGCCGAGAGTTAGTCAGTACAATTTGAGCGATGAGTAGACAAGGTACTCATCTGAGAGTGTCGGCTGTACACAGTGTATTCACGAACCTTTTTGTAATAAAGTGAAAAAACCCATGTTCCAATGTCTCATTGTCCGTTGACATGGGACATATTGGTATCAGGTGTACAAATACGCCTGTTTGTGTATGCTGCGAGCGAAGTTGTTCTTTAAGCAGGTAAAATAAAAGTTTGAGAGGCCCAGATACACAAGGACTAACATAGCAGACGCTCCTGCTGCGGGAGATGAAAACGGAGGAGCAGTTGGTTATAGTGATGCCGATGAAGAATATAGACGAGAAATACGAAAGCAAGACTTAGAAAATAGGTTAGATAACCTAGCCGACTTAATGAACAGATTCTTGGTTGAACGAGAAGATGAGTGGCGTACAACCACAGCATATCCGATGTACATAACCAAAGTCCAAACGCACACAAGTGAAAGTACACATGCACAGCAGAGTGATGATACGCAAAACGTAGTTCGAATATTACCAGATCTCCAGCCAAGTGATAGGCCTTTTGATGATCAGCGGCCAAATGAAGGGTTTCAATAGATCAAAGTGTTTTTACTTTTACGGGTTTATTTCTCGCCCTCCATCAAACACTAAAGGTCTGTTCAGGCGGGCCTTGGTGTGTGAAAAAAATAATTTCTTTCCAGTTGATATTTTGCTCTGTATCGTTATCAGTTATTTCGCTAGCATTTGTATTCAGGCTTAATAGTTTTCAGGTCACTATTATAACACTTTCTAAAAAGATAAGTCTTCAGGTTTTTCTTGAAAGCTGCCACATTATTGCTATTCTTGATATCGAGTGGAAGGTCGTTAAAGAGTCTCGGTGCAGCATAGCTGAACGTTCTTCCTCCTATTGCATGATTCACACTAATTTCGAATAGTCTATGTGGGTCATCTGCATGTCTATCTCTTACAGCGGCGCTGGTAGCTTCAGGGTAGGGGACCAAGCAATCACGAAGATATTTAGGCTTATCACTTGTAAGTGCTTTGTGAGTCAACAAGCAAATTTTAAATTCAATTCTAGCCTTAACAGGTAACCAATGTATCCCGATCAGTGCAGGAGTTATTCTCTCCCGAAATTTAATGCCTTTTATCGGTCTAGCCGCCCGGTTTTGCACATTTTGAAGCTTTCTTAGTAGTGTATTGGGCAATTTGTAGTACAGAGAATTGCAATAATCAAGCCTTGATATTACATGACTCATCACTAAAATTTTTGTACTGCCCTCTGTTAAATATTTTCTAATAAATGCTATGTTTCTCAGGTGATAGTTACACACTTTCACTGTGTTCACAATTTGGTCCTTCATTGACAAATTACAGTCTATCAGTACACCCAAATTTTTCACAACAGGCACAATCCCAACATCAGCATCACCAATTTTTATACCCTGAATTAACTGGTAATTCCTCAAAGCCACCTTTGTGCCAACGAACATACATTCTGTTTTATCATCATTTAATTTGAGCTTTTTCCTCTGCATCCATGTTTTTATTTCAGTCATTATCTCATCATTTTTCTTCTTTGTATCTTGTGTTGTTAAAATTGAGAGGTAAAACTGAGTGTCATCTGCATATAGTTTAAAACCCACTTTTTGTTTTTTTAAGATGTGTGATAGCTCGATAGTATATATGTTAAACAAGATAGGGCCCAGGACACTGCCCTGTGGTACACCCTTCATAAGAATTCTCTCATTGGATTGGTTTCCAGAAACTTCTACAATAGTCTTCCTGTTCACTAAGTAACTTCGCAAAAATTTCAGTGCTTCCTCAGTCACCCCAATAGACTTCAAGTCGTCAAGTAAGTACTCGTGCACAACAGTGTCAAAAGCAGCACTAAGATCTAACAAAATTAAAATTCCACACTTTCCCCCATCAAGAAGACCTATCATATCATTCATTATTGAGCACAAAGTAGTTTCTGTAGAATGATTAGCTCTGTAGGGCGATTGATTTTCCGGGAATACCTCTAACTCGTCAATATGCGCCCATAATTGCTCACTTATGACTTTTTCAATAAGCTTTGACACGTAGGATAAATTTGAAATGGGCCTATATGAATTTAGCTCGTTTACATCACCTTTCCCTTTGTAAATTGGTTTGAACAACGCAGTTTTTTCACAGCTAGGAAAACAGAATTGTGATATACTTAGGTTAATTATGTTCAGGTAAATATTATATACAACTTGCTTGTTTGGAGCTTCACTTATTGAACTGTTTGGGAAAGGGTCGTTTCCACAATATGTATTCTTCATCTCTCTCATAACCTTTAACAAGTCGCACATATTTATGTCCTTAAATTTTATTAACTTCTTTCCCTCCTTCACTGGCATAGCTGACTGTCCTTCCAAGTGATTTTGGGGGAAGCCTCTATAGATTTTATCAATTTTTTCACTAAAGAATATAGCAAAACTCTCTGCACAAACATTGTCAGGCAAGACATATTTTTTCTTTAATCCCATCAAATCATCAAGGTTTTTGTGAAAGTCCTTCATGTTATTGGTTTTTTTACATTCGCCGTTGTAGAATTTTCTTTTTGTTTTTTCTAACAGGATGTTATAGTCATTTCTGGCCTTATTATATAGATTTCTGGCTTGTAAGGATTTGGCTCTTTTTCCATCTACCTTCCATCTTACGTCTGTGTCTTTTTGCCTTTAATAGCTCACTATTATACCATCTAACATTTTCGCGTACCACTATTTGTTTGTTCTTTATGGGACACATGGTATCATACATTTTTCCAAAATTGTCGTTGTATTTCTTGGTATAGCACCCAACACATTGTATGTCTACCATATGTTCACATTGTGTGTTCACACAAGACATTTGCGCTACACTAGCTTCAATAAAATTCTCAGCATCAAAATTTTCCCGTTCCCTATATGTGATCCATTTTTTCAATACTCTGGTGCAATTTATATTATAGTCAAACCATTCTGTCGTGGCCGCTGAGAAGAGCTCATTTCCAAAAGGTATCGTGTTCGAGTGTAAACACTTGGTTCATTTCCCATGAAGGAATCACTCTTTGGAGACAAGTCGAAAACCTTTGAAAACAACGATAAAGCCAGATTAAAAGATTAGGCACCCCATATCCCTCACCCTGTCTTTACAACTGTACTAAATCGTCTAAATAAAATCATCTTTACAATACTTCCTTGGTTATTGTCTTTTTTGCTGGTACACTACAATATATATATATATATATATATATATATATATATATATATATATATATATATATATATATATATATATTAAAAACGGACATCAAAGCATAAACAATGCTTGTAATGACCCTGGAAGGGTTTCTTTATCTCCAAACTTATGGCGGTCGGGTCACATCTGTCAATCAATGATCATCCAGCTTATAAGATTAGGATTTCTTAAAGGAAGAGTCAGTTTAATCTTCGAGTATCTTTTTCCCACCCACTCTCTCTCTCTCTCTCTCTCTCTCTCTCTCTCTCTCTCTCTCTCTCTCTCTCTCTCTCTTTATATATATATATATATATATATATATATATATACATATATATAATGTATATATATATATATAATATATATATATATATCTATATATATATATATATATATACAATGTATATATATATATAATGTATATATATATATATATATATATATATACTGTATATTATATATATATATATATATATATATATATATATAGTGTATACATATATATATACAGTATATATATATATATATATATATATATATATATATATATATATATATATATATATATATATATATATAAAGTAGATGGTGAATGAAGAAATGTTGATTTGAAAGCTCAAGATAGAGAAGAATGTTGAAATCTAACCGAGGCCCTTTACGTCAATAGGCGTAGGAAGAGCTGATATATATATATATATATATATATATATATATATATATATATATATATATATGTATATATATATATATATATATATGTATATATATATATATGTATATATATATATATATATATATATATATGTATATACATATATATATATATATATATATATATATATATATGTATATATATATATGTATATATATATATACATGTATGTATGTATGTATGTATGTATATATATTATATATATATATATATATATATATATGTTTGTATATATATATATATATATATATATATATATATATATATTGCAAGAAAGCATTATAACTTCTTTTAACTTTTCTTTATAATAAAAGCATAATAAAAAGTAAATATTCAATTATGTTCAATTAATTTTCCCGTCTTTTTTGTTTCCTATTTTATTCAATTGTTTTCCAAAATCATAATATTCAGATACAGGGAAATTAATAGTCTTAAATTCATATATATATATATATATATATATATATATATATATATATATATATATATATATATATATATATATATTTATATATATATATATATATATATATATATATATATATATATATATATATATATATTGTAAGAAAGCACTATAACTTCTTTTAATTTCAACTTTTCTTTATAATGAAAGCATAATAAAAAGTAAATATTCAATTATGTTCAATTAATTTTCCCGTCTTTTTTATTTCTTATTTGATTCAATTGTTTTCCAAAATCATAACATTCAGATATAGGGAAATTAATAGTCTTAAATTCACGAAATACTTTATTTGGAATGATGCAAAATTAAATCCTAAGTAATTGAATAAATACAATATATATCGATAGCCAACTTGAAAATATTTAAATTATAAGAATTTTATTTGTTTGTACATAGTTGATTTTGACCTAACATGTATAGCATATAAATTTTATTCCTCATCAGAGGAATCCAATTCAACAGTAAAAGACTCTAAAGCCCCCCTGACACTTGCGCGCATTTTTGCCACGCACTGGCACGCATTGATGCGCGCCAGTGCGTGCCACTTTTTGGCACGCACTGGTGTTTTTCGCGCACTGTTCACGACCAGTTCACTCCAGTTCGCGCATCGTTCACGCGACGTTCACGCGACGTTCACGCGATGGCACGAATTGGCACGCGTAGTTCGCGCATCGTTCACGACACGTTCACGCGAGTTCACTCATCATTCCGCATCGTTTCCGCATTGGTCACGCCAGTTCACGCCAGTTCACGAATTGGCCACTCCATATAAAAACGGGGCTTCTCCAACCCGAGGACATTCTTGGATTGGGTTCGGAAGAGACAACAATGCTTTCTGTCAGAGACACCATTGCATTGAGGAGAAGAAACGTATCTTTTTCGTTTGTATTTTTTGTTGCCCTTTATTTTAGTTTCAATAAAAAAGCATTTGATTTACATATAAATAGCAGACATGAAATATGTACAAGTATTAAGAAAGCATTTTATTTTAACATTAAAAGCAGCAAACATGAAAAGTTTTTAGGCTGTTGATTTTAAGGTAATAGAGAAAAAAGTGTGTTGAAATAAGAAATAATTTTATTTTTACATTAAAACTGCAAACAGAAAAAATTTGTTTTGCCCTTCATTTTAAGGTAATAAAGAAGAATAAGTATGTTGATGAAATAAAACATCATTTTATTTTTACATTCAAACAGCAAACTTAAAAATTTCTTGGGTTTATTTTTCAGTTCATTTTTATTCAAAACAAAAGTTTTGGGTCTTGATTGGTAATAGAGGAAAATAAGTGTGTGCATGAAATAAGACAACATTTTATATTTACATTCAAACAGCAAATATAAACAATTATTAGGTTTATTTTTCTTTCCTTTTCATTAATTTTTTCGTTTCCTTTTTGTTTCTCTTCATTATAAAGTTATAGAAATAGTTTGAAATAAGACATCATTTTATTTTTACATTCAAACAGCAAATATAAAAATTTATTAGGTTTATTTTTCTTTCCTTTTCATTAATTTTTTCGTTTCCCTTTTGTTTCTCTTCATTATAAAGTTATGAAAATAGTTTGAAATAAGATATAATTTTTTTTTCACATTAAAACAGCAAATATAAAAATTTATTAGGTTTATTTTTCTTTCCTTTTCATTAATTTTTTCGTTTCCTTTTTGTTTCTCTTCATTATAAAGTTATAAAAATAGTTTGAAATAAGATATAATTTTTTTTCACATTAAAACAGCAAATATGAAAATTTATTAGGCTTATTTTTCTTTCCTTTTCATTAATTTTATCGTTTCCTTTTTGTTTCTCTTCATTATAAAGTTATAGAAATAGTTTGAATTTTTAAGATATAATTTTGTTTCACATTAAAACAGCAAATATAAAAATTTATTAGGTTTATTTTTCTTTCCTTTTCATTAATTTTTTCGTTTCCTTTTTGTTTCTCTTCATTATAAAGTTATAGAAATAGTTTGAAATAAGATATCATTTTTTTTTCACATTAAAACAGCAAATATAAAAATTTACTAGGTTTATTTTTCTTTCCTTTTCATTAATATTTTCGTTTCCTTTTTGTTTCTCTTCATTATAAAGTTCACGCCACTTCCCGCATCGTTCACTCCAGTTCACTCCAGTTCACGCCAGTTCCCTCACTGTTCACTCAAGTTCACTCCAGTTGGCGCATCGTTCACGGCCATTTAGTGCGTGCCAATGCGTGCCACAAACTTTAAACATTTCAAAGTTTTGGGCCCGCATGGCACGCATTGGTACGCTCTGGCACCCGAGTTTCCGCACTGTTCACGACATTTTCACGGCTCGTTCACGCGAGTTCGCGCATCAATGCGTGCCAGTGCGTGCCACGAATGCGTGCAAGTGTCAGGGGGGCTTTAACAAATGTTCTACAGAAAGGTTTGCTTCCATATCTTCCTTTTGAAGTATTTCAGCGTGCCTCACAGCATTAACCCAGTTTTCTCTTGTTACACTATTTAGAGCTTCTTCTAATAACGATTTTAAGTCTTTCATTTTGAAGTTGTTCTTTCTTTATACATACTGCTTAACTTGCCCCCAAATCAACTCTATGGCATTGTACTGGCAATGATATGGAGGCAACCTTACCACTTTATGGCCTTTTTCTAGGGCCATATTATCTATTACGTATTTCCTCTCTTGGCATGCAGTCAAAGACTTGACCATCGTTATTAATTCATTTTTAGTCAAGTAATCTTTTGGGTCTTTTCCTTTTTTAACAAGCCATTCTTTAATCAATGCTTTCCTATCTGACATTGTTGGGGGCTTATCAGTTCTCACCGAATGATAGGAAGCATTATCCATGACGATTACTGATGACGGAGGAATGTTTGGTAATAATTTTGATTTGAACCAGTCTTGAAATACGTCTTGGTTCATTTGCTTGTGATAATCCTCGTCATTTTTTGCTTGAAAAATTAAAGATGCATTTGGTATAAATCCATCTTTGGTGCCAGCATGAACAATTATGAGTCTGTTGCCTTTGCCACTTGGAGGATTAACACCTGTTGCCTTTTTCCCGCTTTTATCCAACCAACATTTTCCCACACAATAATTTTGATTTACCTAGGTTTCATCTAAACAAACAAAAGGGTGATCTCCACTTTCTTTTAACTTCCGCCAGTATTTTTTCAAGGGTGGGGATTTCATTTCGTGCACAAAAACTTAACACCGTTCTTCTTAAAACACATTTATCAAAGTCGTCTAGAGCAGTCACAGGACGAGGATGAAGCCTAATTCTTTCTTGAAATTTCGGTTTTCAAAATTCTTCTTGCGTGACTCGTCCCTCCTTGATGATTGAACGTACTGTTCTTTCAGGAACATTTGTGGCTTCAGAATTACGGATACATGCTTTGGTGACATCAGTAAAAGGGCCGCGGTTCATCTTCTCTTTTGTGAAATACTTGTTCACACTGTGTACTATTTCCTGGCATTGGGACGGAGAACACGATTTGGAGATGTTTCCATGGTTTATGTTTGCTAGATAATGCAGTCTCTGTCTCAAACACTACATTTTATACCCCAAGATCAACCATTCAAGGGATTAAATATGACTCGCTGATATTTGCGACATAAATTTACCCTTGAGACCTCCAAGGACAGGTCAATCGGATTTCAAACTTACCTTCTGTCCGAGTCATATTAAGACAGTAGGATAAAACTGGCAAATATCCTGGGATTATGATTTTGGGGGACATGTACTTGGTTGTAATTATCCTTATAGAAATGAATACCTTACACTGTTAAATATATGCCAAAAAAACGGTAAAAATCCAGTAATAAATGTTGCCAGGCATTTACCGTCTAATAAATGGAAATATTGACGTTAAATGGTGATATAATGATAACATCAACCCGTAATAACATAACACGGTAGGGTAAAAATTACACTCTCCAATATTTTAATGAATTACGGCTATGAACAGTATATTTTTACGGATAATGTCCGATTAAAATTACGCTTATTTAACAGTGTACCTAATGAAATATATACTGTATGCTCGACAAGAAAAGCAGGAGAGAGAGAGAGAGAGAGAGAGAGAGAGAGAGAGAGAGAGAGAGAGAGAGAGAGAGAGAGAGAGAGAGCAGATTTAATCTTGTCTTAATCCAGTGAGATAAGTGAAAAAGGTGAGGATGCACCCTGGGTATACCTTGGGGAATGTCATCTGTCATTAACGGCTAGCATTAGTCTCACTCAGTTTGGATGGCTCGTCTCTAACCACAGTGTTCATTTTTCCTTAAAGTGGTCGAAATATTTTGACATGGGTACGCTGTACAGGGGAACAGAAATCGTCTCAGCGGCCACGACAGAATGGTTTGACTATAACATTAAAGGTGATGAGTTTATGTGTTTTTGAGATCTCAAAGTCTGGTTCCACTTCAAGGTTTTTTATTAGGTCTGAGTCTTTTCCACATATGACCAAGTCTAGTGTATGACCACCTACTGACGTTGATACCAAAACACTGTTTATTAAATTAAACATCTCAAATACTTCCTTGAGTTCTTTAGCCTTATTATCATTTTCATCATCTACCCAACAGTTGAAGTCTCCACCAATTAATGTATTTTTAATATCGTCCACCACACCCACAAGAATACTAAATTCTTCAATGAATTTAGTCAATTTACTCGCTGGTGGTCTATATAATGATATTATATTCAATACCTTATTGTTTCTTGTCAGTTTTAGACAGATATATTCAAACGTTTCAAATACTATTTTATTCATGATAGAAACCTTAGAGAAGGTTTTCGACACAAAGACACCCGCTCCTCCTCCAGTTTTGTCCTTTCTTGGTACGTGGTAGAAATCGTGAGTACACGGCGTCATCTCCTGAATCTTTGAGTTATCACTAATATTTCCCTGCAACCAAGTTTCCGTTAATAAGCATAAATCAAATTCCATTTCGTTAATAAGATTTCTAATCTTTATGGTTTTATTCCCCACCGATTGAATATTTATCAGACCACACTTAACCAATGGGCTAGACTCCATGATCGGTTCTATTTTTTATCCTGGTAAGCTCCTCCTTGTATACTTTACAGTTATCGTCATATGTCTTATGATTCGTATCATTGTAATTCCTCACTGTGCAGTTATGACACTTTAACATATTTACAGTACAATCCGTGGTTCGATGATCCTGGCTACACTTGGCACATACCTGAGTCTTGCTACAATTTTCAGCAGTATGACCAAGTTCCTGGCATTTATAACACTGAAATACATTGTAGGAATCATAGATTTTACAGCATCCTCCAAGCGTGGTATATACTCTATCATCTCTTTTACGGAAGACTTTCCTGATAGTTGGATTACACTTTATAATGACGTGTAATTTACCGCTTTGTCTTGATTTAAACTTCCTGATCAATTTAAAGTCTTCTTCATTTTCACATATATCATTCAACCATTCATTCTTCTCCATTATACTGGCAATTATATCATCTTCATTTTCATCAATATTGCAGACCTTGATCTTCGGTTTAAGTAGATCCTTTTTATCTACTTCTACCTTAATGTCATTCTTGACCTCTTCTAAGTCATTTTTAGCCTTTTCTAACCCAGTTTTATCCGCAAAATTAACTACCAATTGGCCTTGTTTAGAGGTTTTGACCTGTTCGACATTCGTGGTTATCTTCTTCATGATAGTTTTCTTGATATCTGAAGCCTTCTTATTTTCCTCCGTAGATTTTATAATCAAAGTGTTTCTTGATTTCAACTTACTTGCATATGTAGTCTTGGTCACATTCTCTTTTTCGTATTCCATAAGTTTCTCTTTCAGCTCAACAATTTCTTGACGCATATCAATGTATTGAGCAGTTATCATATCCATAAAACCAGACATCTGTTATTGTACATTTACCTTCATCTCTGCTATGTTGATGCTTAGTCTCGTCATGTCATCAACACATGCAGTCTCAACACATTTTGGACATTTATAAATGATGTTCCTGCTTTTTAAAAGAGTACTTGTACCATCCCTTAAATTAGAGCAAGCTTCTTCATCGTGGTACCATCTTCGGCATTCATCGCATTGTATCCCATCATCGACATAGGACTCACAGTGCCCACACATGCCATGATTGCCTAAGTCATCACATTCTTCATAAGCTGCTGCCATTATATTTTCCTCTTTTCCTTGGAGTACCGTGTCGATTTCAGTCACAAATAGATCGAAATCATTCACGGGATTACGTTTTCCTTTTCGTTTTCTAAGGAAGGACATATTGAATCATTTTTCAATGAACTTTTCAAGTAGCCCCACCCCAACACAAAAATGCTGGGTCAGGCCTTTCACTACAGACCTCACATACAAGGAAACCACTGATTTTTAGCACTATATTTCACTAATATCAATACTAGCAAACACCCACAAAGAGATTTTTCATAGTATAAACAACGAGATATACAATGATTCCGTTTAAAGCCAGATTCGATACAGAGCATTGAAACACACGTCCACACCCGCGGACAACTCAACAAGAGAGACTTCGAAGTAGCCACATATGGGTGGTCTGAAAGACAAAAAGCAATTCCAATAATCAGGTTGCTGAAAGATGCTCCGGCAATGGAGGTAATGTGTTGGCCACAAGGCAGCTTAAGAAGTTATACTGAAATCAAACGACGTGTAATTGAGAAATATGCCTTACCCGATGCTAGAAAAGGGGACATAAGAGAAAATTGTAAACCCCAAATTCGGAAAGGTGAATCCGTTCTTAGTTTAGCAACTCGCATTTTTCGTGATTGTTATTCGCTTGCTATACGCAGTGCCAATCTCCCATAAGGTGAGAAAAAAGAAATTGCCTCTAAACATATTCGCAGATTAGTAAACCCGTATTTGTGTGGTTATTTGTTTGATGACAATCCTTCGTTGGCAGATGTAGTGATGGCGATACAAAACATTCTAGACAGTTTGCCAGAAGAAAAAATTACTGAGAATAACTGCCCAGATTCCAAGAAGGTGGCAGCCATGAGAGGCACTCACCAAATCCAAAAGCGGGAGAGGGGAGAACGGAGTCAGCAGGTGAGAAGTGTCTTCAGATATTGGCAGTGTGGGGGAGAGGGTCACCAACGAGTGGAGTGACCCACCCAAGGATCACCCCGCTGTTACACTTGTCAGGCCGACGGTCATCTATCACGAGAGTGCCCAGCAAAAAACGCCGAGGGTGGGCGGGCTGTGCCACACACAAACCACCCCTCGTCCAACATCCAAGGAAAAGGAAACAGAGGAAGGGGGAGACGACGGAGATCAATCCCCCCACCCCGCATGACATCAGAAGCAGCAGCTGAGGCAGCGGTGTGAGTGACTACGACGGACTTGGTAGAGCAGGCACTGGGACCTCCATTGATACCCCTGACCTCACCCCCCGCAGCACTAGGGACACGAGCAAGGGGCTGCAGCATTGCAAGCGAGGTCGTTGGTACGTGTCCCATATATCCTAATGGGCGGGTAGGAATGTTAGCAGTCAGAATTGACCTACCGGATAAGTCCATTCGAGCGCTGATCGATACAGGAGCCAGCGTTTCGCTGATTGAAAAAAGATTCTCCTCAAGCCCACTACAGTCAGCGGCATCCATCATCCTCATCACGCCAGGAGGAAATAAACTACACGCAAGACATACAACGATCATCAACTTTAAGGTGGGATCTGTGAAGTTTACACATGATCTTTTTGTTTGCCCACTTTGGGAATTCCAGGAAATGAGGCGCTATTAGGGATTGATTTTATCAGTAGTAATCAAATATGCATTTTTGGGGAAAAAGATACAATAACAGTAAAAGCAGGAGGGTGGATTTTTCCGATAGAAAGTCACGAGAGAGTAAGTGCTTGTGCGGGCACGGATAAAGGATTAAGTAAGGTAACAGCTGTACCTGAATGAGGAGAAGTGTTGTCTCCCCAGACGAGCATATCATTGACCCCGTGTTAGCGTCTCCGGAAGGAACCAAGGTTGTTGTTAAACCTCATGACAATTGGGCACATGTAGTCTTAGAGGGTTTGTCCGAAATAAAAGAGAACAGAGCTGATATAATTATAGTTAATTTGTCAAATAAAAGAGTTGTGTTAGGAAGTGATTTTGTGTGTGAATTAGACTTATATGAAATTGCTAATAATGGGATCTTAGGATCCACTACTCCAGCCCGCAGAGATGAACGTACTCAAAACTTGATTATACAAGTGCAAAAACTATGTCCACCAGAATATCAACCTGTAGTTAGTGGCATTGTTGATAATTATTCCGATGTAATTGCAATTGGAGATGAGCCACCCAGAACGATTGATTGATTTCCCTTTAGCATTGAAACTGGGCAGGCGCAGCTGATCAGGTCAAGGCCTTTTAAGGTACCCATTCATTTCCAGGGAGAGAGAGAAAGGGAAATTACTAAATTAAGGGGTCAAGGGATAATTGAGGAGAGCGAATCCCCTGGGCTTCTCCAATTATAGCTGTTAGGAAAAAGGATGGCTCGGTAAGATTGTGTGTTGATTATACGAAGTTCAATGCAGTCACCAAGGATAATGCATTTCCATTGCCTTCGATCGAGGAATTACTTGTGAAGGTACGAGATGGTAAATATTTTACAACTATTGATTTAAAGTCTGGATATTATCAAATACTCATTCAGGAAGACAGTAAATGTAAAACGGCATTTATAGCTAACGATCAACAACTTCAGTTTAATTTTCCTCCTTTCGGTGTAAAAAATGTTCCAAGTAATTTCTCTAGAGTAATGATGGTGGTTTTATCGCCCTTAATTGGTCATAATGTTCTTGTTTATTTAGATGATATCATAATTACAGGGAAAACGGCCGAAGAACATTATAATTATATTCTTAAAGTTTTAGAAGCATTGCGACGTAATGGTATGAAAATAAATTTGTCAAAGTGCAAATTTTTCTGTAAACAGGTCGAATTCTTAGGTCACATAATAACCCCAGAAGGTATCCAACCCTGCCCCAGTAAAGTAGAAGCTATTAGAGATTTCCCCAGGCCACGAACCCCTAAGGAAGTATCTGGGTTCCTTGGGTTTGATGGGTATTACCGTAGATTCATAAGAGGTTTTGGAGAGATAGCGAGGCTCTTAGATGCTTTAAAGAAACAAAAAGTAATAAATTGGGGAGTGGAAGAAGAAAGGGGCTTTAACCATTTGAAAACTGCCTTAACTAGCAATGACTTACTCGCATATCCTAGATTTGATCGCCCGTTTTTAGTGACAACAGATGCGAGTAGCTAAGCTATTGGTGGCGTAGTTTCTCAACGAGATGATAAAGGCAGGGAGAGACCCATTTTTTTTGCTTCCAGGGCATGGAAAGGGGCAGAAAAGAGTTATAGTACATTCGATTGAGAGGCATCGGTTCTTTTTATTAGGTCAGTCGATTGAGTTGCAAAGTGATCATCGCCCTTTACGAGATTTATTTTATAAAAGTGACTTGACATCTAGACAAGTGAGATAGATTGATAGCTTGTTAGAGTTTATAAAAGGGTATTACCATATAAAAGGTAAAGCTAACAAGGTAGCTGATGCCCTCTCTAGAGGTGCAATAATAGGAGAAATAACTGGGGCACAAAAGAGGAATGAAGAACGAAACCAAAATATTGAAGACCCACATCAAAATAGAGAACGGGATGTGAATTCACGCGAGGAGCAATGAGATTATGAGATAGAGAGTTACAGATATTGGAGAGAGAGAGAGAGAGAGAGAGAGAGAGAGGAGAGAGAGAGAGAGAGAGAGAGAGAGAGAGAGAGAGAGAGAGAGAGAGAGATGGGAACGGTGAAAGTAAATATATGTGGATGGCCGAGGACATTACCAGGGGTGTCCAGAATGAGTGCCCTGATGATGCAGGTGTGATAGGACTTGGGACATATAGGAAGTCCGAGAGGGACAGAAAAAGGAGGAATTTTGTTCACTGGTAGTTCTTCCTCCCTCTTTATTCAATCGAGCCATCCACATTGTACACTTAGATTCAAAAGTCCGCCGACACTCAAGGGGAATCGTTCGTCAGAGGTCTCTAGTGTTACCATGACAAAACAAAGAAAGAGTTGGTCTTCTTACTACCTTTAAGGAAATGGGCGGAGACTTGTCCAACCTCAGCGAACGCTTAAAAATATTACAAATCGAGTTGCCATATTTCATTCTGTGGTATCATTTGTCCCTCGAGTATTCACTACAAATACATAAAACACACACACACACACACACACACATATATATATATATATATATATATATATATATATATATGTATATAATTATTTTTACTATTCTTTTGAGGAGCCCAGTAGACACTTTCAATGGATGGGTAGGTGGCGGGTGGGGGGGGCGCCTAGGTAGGGGGGGATTACTCCTCCCCCGGGCAGTCCGACACTGAAGAATTTGAGGAAACAAGGAAGGCATTTGTATTTTAGAGGTTGTGGAAAGAGGTTAAGAAATTCTTGATACAACTTGTAAAATATTGTATCATTGCCTCAATCTAATTTGATAACCGTTAATGTTCCATGAAATATTGCTAACCTAATTCATAATTAGTTCATTTGTAGTAGCTAGTAGCAACCGAATAAATAGCCTTTGTTGTTCTAAGGTTGATTAGTAACCAAAGTTAACTATTAACTTTGCATAATAAATAATCTGTGATGGAAACAGTAAATACTGATGACTGCATAGCATTTTGAATACAATCAGAATTTAGTTTATTGAATCGAAAAGGAATTGTATTGCGGTAAATGAAACCACTATTACATTCTAGCAAAACCTTTTAGAAATTTGCTTTATTGATAAATCATATATAAATGTCTCTTGTCCTCAGAACAACATAATTTTCCAAGATTTTGTAATGAAAGTAAGAAATACTAATTTTCCCGTAATATATTCTCTAATTTTCCCCCCCCAAAAAAATATAAGCGCGGGGGGCATGAGCACAAAATGATTTCCTACACTAATACCTTGGCTGTAAGTTATCAGTGATTATGTAATTACTAGTAGCTTTATCTTAAGAAAATTACGTAGATTGATTACGCTGACTTCTAATAATCGTAATTCAAATAGGCGTAAGTCTCCATGATCAAGTTCCTATTTGTGTTCCTTTCATTCATTCTTTATTCATTCGTTTATTAAACATCCTCGACATTTTAAAGAAAAATTGCCTTTTTCGCCGGTATTCATCTAAGGCCGTCAATTTTAGTTCCTAGTTTCTCACTATCCCTCCAGAAAAGAAATCTCTCCTGAGCGGCAACAAGAAACACCTGCACTTGACCATTCCAACCTGGAACCTTTCGAAATTTGTGTGAAGCCAAAACGAGATATTCCTTAGCTGGATTAGAAAATAAGGCATTTTGAGCACTATTTCACTCACATTTTTTATACAATTTCAATCATATTTCTTTATGATTATTCCAGTTAACGAAAATATCTTGGTTGATTTTAAAGCAAACGGGCAAATTATCCTACAGAGTACTTGCGTAATGAGCATATTAATTGGAAAACTTGTGGTATGTGGAGGACTACAGAACATAATGATCTATAGTAACTAAATAGTATAACTTCGAGCCGGACGAATGTTGGTATAAGGATTCTTTCTAACGAATCCTTCAAACACTCATAAGACAACGACTCTCTAATTAAAGCTATTATTGTTCCAAAATCTACCATTATGTGGATGAGCATTTAAGACTAACAAAATAATTCTGTTATCGCTACTCGATGATAACTATCTCCAATTTTGCCATAGGGCCTCAGTAATTATCAAGCAAATTGAAGCTCTTGTAATAAAGATTGAATTAGCAACAGCATAGATTTTACTGTATATATTTAAAAATTTAGTTTAAATGTCAATGCCAACCGTTCTTAGCCACAAATACGGGCGGAAAAGGAAAAGTAAAAACATTTAAGAATAAAGGGCAGGAGGGTTGCGAACTAAAGACTGAGATGGCACATCCCCTTGAATCTGAATGACTTGGGAAATATTTTTCAGTAAAGTATCCTTATGTATTCCAAAATGTTCCTATCTATGAATATCTAAAGGCCTATGAAAGTCTTTAGCAATCAATTTAGCATTCTAAAACTAAGTTTTTGGAAGCATAATACAATAATTTTTATTGGAAACATTGCAATATCAAGCGAAAATTTCTCCTGATATGCATGAATGTCTAGAAATCAATTTATATGGTGACCAATTACTACATTCACTACTGTAATCTCTCTCTCTCTCTCTCTCTCTCTCTCTCTCTCTCTCTCTCTCTCTCTCTCTCTCTCTCTCTAGGAATGTCCTCAAGGAGTCAAGGCTCGTATAACTCATTTATGGCGTTTTTATGAATACTTTACAGCATCGAGCCATAAATGAAACTGGAACAAGACTAATGTCGGATCTCCGAACAATATAATGTAGCTGTTAACGGAAGGAATTGTTAAGTTATGCCACTCCATTAATTTCTACATGCTTATACAGATTCTAGATATATAAAATATATATATATATATATATATATATATATATATATATATATATATATATATATATATATATATATATATATATATGTGTGTGCGTTTGTGTGTGTGTTTTGTGTATTTATATTGGATAGTTGAGATGTCAAATGATACCAAAGCATAAAATATGGCAACAAGATTTGTAATATTTTCCAGCGTTCGCTGAGCTTGGACAAGGCTCCGCCTATCTCCTAAGAAGTAGTAAGAAATGCAACTCTTTATTTGTTTTGTCATGGTAACACTAGAGACCTCTGACGAGCGATTCTCCCTGAGTGTCGGCGGACTTTTGAATCTAAGTGTACATGCAAGTCAGTATGCAGGGCATTTAGGGATTGACAGAGCACTAAGGAGAGCACGTGAATCCTTCTTTTGGTTAGGAATGAAAAAATCTATAGAAAATTATATGAAATGTTGTCATGCTTGTGACTGTTTCAAAGAACATAAAAACATTGTACCAGAAGCCAGAAAGTGGCCTGTGATTCCTATTAAATTTTATAGAATGCATATGGATGTGGTAGGACCATTTCCTACTGGTTTAACACAACATAATTATATATGTGTATTTGTGGATGCATTTACTCGTTACACTCATACTTAAGCAGTGTCGGATAAATCAGCAAATTCATTAGCCCAGGCGCTGTGATCTTTCATTACTAGGTTTGGTTGGCCGAAAATTTTGACAAGTGACAATGGTCTCGAGTTTATAAATAATGTGGTGAAATCGGTCACGGACTTGATGAAAATGGAACACTTTTCAGTGACCGCATATAGGCCTTCAGCTAATGGCTTAGTGGAATCGCATACTAGGGAAGTGGTGCGAATTTTACGTTACTTCGTGGCTGATGACCCCCTTCATTGGCACGCCATGCTTCCAGTAGCTGAGCTAGCTTTGAACATTGCATATAAAGCTTCACTCAGGGACACGCCTTTCTTTTTAGTGTATGGACAGGATCCTGTGTTACCATATACGGTCCTGATTAATTAGCAACAGTTGCCAAATTATTCAACTGTGCAATACCGTGTATATTTACTAAATCTCTTATGGAGAGTAATGAACACCAATAAAAGGTTTTTGAAAAGAGCTAATGAAAATCACAGGTCAAAGTATGATGGTCAGTTCAAAACCACACCGGTAAAAGTATTTGTGAGCGATCGTGTGTATTTGAAACGATTACAACCTAGGAAACACAAACTAGAGCCAGTGTATTTGGATCCGTACCGAGTAAAGATGGTTAAATCTAACACAGTTGTGATACAAAGCATTAAAAATGGCGCAGTGTCTAAACATCATCAGGTACACGTACATGTGGTACTGGAAGGGGTAGTTTTCAAAAGTTTCAATCAGAGTGTACCTCCTTACCCGTGCATATGTGACATTCCTCGAGTTGATGAGTAGAATTTTTTTCTTTGATGTTGTTGTTGTTGTTGTTTGAGAGCCTCATTTCTTCTTTTGACGTGGTTTAAATAAACTTGATGATAACAATGTGTTCTTATGTTGATGCTTAATGTATACGTAAAGTGTTGCGGTAATTTTGCGGAGTGTAGCAATACGTATAACATACTGCTGAGTGAACCTAAGAACAATTAGAGGTTAAATAGGTCAGGCGAGATCAGTCAGGCGGATGCTGTATTATTCATGTATTTATATGATTTCTGGTTGCTGGGGCCGCGGCGGTTCCCGAAGGGCAAGTGGTTGGGGGGATTTAAGTTCAGCCTTGAGGAAAGGCAGTGTCAGAGAATGTGTAGATGTGAATACCTTATACCTAATGTTATAAGAGAAGAGCGCGAAGATGAATGGTGGTGGTGAGTTGTGTTGTGAAATTGTGCCGTAAACCAGGACAAGTAAAATCGAGGGATAAAGGAAATACCTATTCCTACCCCTGTCCCACCCAAAAAAACCCGTAATGCCCGGAACCAGAGGGAAGTTATTGATGATGTGTAATACTGGTCTTGACATGATTTTTTTTTCACTTTAGGTATTCTGTACTTTAGTTGCAAAGGCAATAAGAATAAATGAATTAAATTATTTTATATTATATTGTGTACATTTTTATATGCAATATTTCAATTTCGATTTTTTTGAGGAAGATTTGTTATTTTTTTTGGTGATTTCTATGTATATATTTTGTGTTGCATTTCTGTCTAGTGCATGCCATGCCTAATCCGGGTCGGAGTGTCCTGCATATATTATAGACTAGAGGGGGCAAGTGTGCACCTCCTCCCTAATTCTTGTATGCAAAATATTTTTTATATGTCAAAGTTAATGACCCTAGAATCATAAGGGGATGTGTTTGACAGTATATTTCCATCACAGTGGAGAATTCCACAAAACATAAAAATTCCGCTTATTGATAGAGCAAGGTTGCATCTTGCTTGCGAGGGTTAGTCAGTACCATTTGAGCGATGAGTAGACAAGGTACTCATCTGAGAATATCGACTGTACACAGTGTATTCACGAACGTTTTTATAATAAAATGAAAAAAAAAAACCCATGTTCCTATGTCTCATTATCCGTTGACATGGAGCATATACAGTATCTATCTATCTATCTATCTATCTATCTATCTATCTATCTATATATATATATATATATATATATATATATATATATATATATATATATATATATAAATGTTACATCAAAAGCCTCTATTTCTAATTCAC
Organism: Palaemon carinicauda; assembly: GCF_036898095.1. Classification (NCBI taxonomy): domain Eukaryota; kingdom Metazoa; phylum Arthropoda; class Malacostraca; order Decapoda; family Palaemonidae; genus Palaemon; species Palaemon carinicauda. The sequence goes on from NC_090757.1 coordinate 64,476,657, forward strand.
TGCAGGAAAAAGGCCTCAGAAGTGTCAATTTATGTCTTGGGTTGGGCCAGTTTTCATTACCACAGAGGCTAACTCGGGATATAGTGATGGCGGTAGATTTTTGGCTGATTGTTCCCAACACATCAACCTGGTATAGGTGGCACTTACTAGTACAGATTAGCTTATGCTGGCGATACATAAATCCTTTCACCAAGTTAAGATATGTTTTATATATATATATATATATATATATATATATATATATACACACACACACACATATATATATATATGTATATAATTTATATATATATACATATATATATATATATATATATATTTATACATATATATGTATATAAACTTACGTATATATATATAATTATATATATGTATATATATATATATATATATATATATATATATATATATATATATATATATATATATATGTAGGTGTATACACACACACACACACACATATATATATATATATATATATATATATGTATGTATGTGTATATACATATATATGCATACAGTGTATATATATATATATATATATATATATATATATATATATATATATATATATACAGTATATATATATATATATATATATATATATATATATAAATTATGTACCGTATATATAAATATATATATATATATATATAAATATATATATATATATATATATATAAATATATATATATATATATATATATATATATATATATACAAATTATGTACCGTATATATATATATATATATATATATATATATATAAATTATGTACCGTATATATATATATATATATATATATATATAATAGAGGCTTATATATATATTGATATATATTTATGCTGTATATATGTGTGTATGCTGTATATATCTGTATACATTGGATCCTTTTCTCTGGTTACGGCTCATTTTCCCTTTACCTACACATACACCGAATAGTCTGGCCTATTCTTTACATAGTCTCCTCTGTTCTCATACACATAACAACACTGAGATTAATAAACAAGTCTTTCTCGCTCAAGGGGTTAACTACTGCAATGTACAGTGACTACTTTCCTCTTGGTAAGAGTAGAAGAGACTCTTTTGCTATGTAAGTAGCTCTTCTAGGAGAATGTCACTCCAAAATCAAACCATTGTTCTCTGGTCTTGGGTAGTGCCATTGCCTCTGTACCATGGTCTTTCACTGTCTTGGGGTAGAGTTCTCTTGCTTGAGGTTACACCCGGGCGCACTATTCTATCTTATTTCTCTTCCTCTTGTTTTGTTAAAGTTTTTTATAGTTTATATAGGAGATATTTATTTCAATGTTGTTACTGTTCTCAACGTATTTTATTTTAATTGTTAAATGCTTCTCTTGTAGTTTCCTTATTTCCTTCTTCACTGGGCTATTCTCCCTGTTGTAGCCCTCGGGCTTATAGCATCTTGCTTTTTCAAATAGGATTGTAGATTAGTAAGTATTAATAATAATAATTATGGTGATTACCCCTGCCAGGAATTCGAAACTTAGTGCCAAGTACCAACGAAAATAAACAATTTGACTTTGTCTCATTAATTATATCGTTGTTGACTGGTGCTCATCACATCTGTTATTAGATAATTGCAAGTTATGTTATGTCCTCGTCTCCGTGTTGATGAGTTGCATTTGAAATGATCAAATTCATAATTAAGATTTTAAAAATAATCTTTTGCAAGTTATCAACATTAAGGATTTTTTCTGATCTTGTATTGTTTTTTTTTTTAGGTATATTGTATCTCCCTTTTATAGTAAAGAGTAAGTGTCTGGCTACAATTATATGTTTATATTTCTTTCAGGTCAAGCTTAGCTCTTCCCGTCCCTCGCGTAGGAAGAGAGGGAGTAGTCATACTCCGGTAAGAAGGGGGTCGTCTCCATATGCATGTGTGTATATCTATAAAAAACTTTAGCCGTCATTTTTGACGGGTCACTAATGCTAGTATTGCATATACCATAATACGCTAATATGAAAGCATTTTTCATAAGAAACTATTGCATTATCTATTTTCAGTTTGTTCACAGGCAAACACAGTAGTCTACTTTATAAGTCCCTTCAAAAGAGTTCGGAAAACGTTTACTTATTCCAACAAAACAAATGCAGAGTAAAATAAGGAAATTATATTTCCTTTTCAGTAAGATTACTTCCATGAAATTCTTTTACCATTCTTAAGCATTTTACCGCTCGTGTATCACACATTTTCAAACATTGTAACGGTATTTCATATTTTTGTATTTTGTCGTGATCACTCTCCCCTCCCACTGATAACCTGTTCATTCCTGTATTTTTCTGCACCATTGTGTTGGAATTTTTGCCGTTCTAGACTGGAATGGTTTGTATAAATACTCCAGCTAAGACTAAAAAAAGTTCACTTGCAATCACGAGTCTTCAAGTAACAACCAAATAATGAGGATTTTCACATTCTTAAAAGAACATAACTTTTTAACTTCTAATGAAAAAGCAAAGGTGTAGTTTGGTAGGTTACATTTTTTGACAGTAACGACTTTTGTTTAATTTATTCAACTGTAAAGTTTGTCTTTTATTGGATAAATTATTCCACTTGGAAAAAATTTCTTAAATAGGGTCAGAGGAATACTTTTGAATTTTTTGTATATGCTGAAGAAAATCTTGTAAGGCCAGTAAGTACTAACTATGATTCAAACGTGAAAGTGGAAGGACATTCGCTCTGCTCTCCAACGCCTATGGCTAAACTCCGTCTCCCAATGAGTGGACAAAGACCGACATTTTATTGTATTTTAGTACTAATATTAATCATAATAATAGTAATACTTTTCATAAAAATAATAATTCTATTGATTTTAATATCAATTTTAATAATGATAATAATTTTATTGATTTTAATAATATAAATTTTAATGATAATAATAATAATAAAAATAATAATAACAAATTTTTTTAATGATAATTCTATTGATTTTAATAATAATAATAATAATAATAATAATAATAATAATAATAATAATAATAATAATAATAATAATATTTAAAACAATCCAACTGATAATATGAGAGTCAACTGGTAGAGTAAATCATCGGCATACATCTTCTCTAAATGAAAGCTGAAGTGCAACTAGGCAGTTAGCGCGGGAAAACAAGTGATTAGTGTTGCACTACAATTTGGACGCAAGAAATTGTTTTAAACACCAATACTGCACCAAGAGGCTGAGACATTAATCATAGTGTGTACTTGGCTTTAGTCACTTCATTCCTATTATCATATTTTTCTTAATTTTGATTTTTTTTTTATCTTATGATATTATTTTCAAAAAGTTTCACTTCTACTAAAATCACAGGCGAGATATATTACCATCTAAATAGATTCTATTCCTGAACCATCAGTAAAATTGTTACCCCGTAAAAAAACAAAATAGATATTCACCAGCGTTCTCATATTCATCTCTCTCTCTCTCTCTCTCTCTCTCTCTCTCTCTCTCTCTCTCTCTCTCTCTCTCTCGAGTAATTCTATTTCATAAATATTTTATATGATGGAAATTAAATCAGTTGAGTGGTTCTCAGTCTGGATATATGAGGTGAATTACTCGTAGTTATATAGAAAACTCAAAGAGAATAAATTGATAGAATTAAAAGTGAAATCATACGATATAGACTGGTATAGAAATGCAAATTTTTATCATTGTATCGGCAAAATAAAAAAAACTTGCTGTCCTTATATACTGTATGTTATATCGAACATATATCTTTCTATGACATTAAAATACTTATATTCCACTGCTTTTAGATATAATATTTATATATTAGATATAGGGTTTTTGTATTCTGTTGGAAACTTCCACGACTTGTGTTCCGTTGGTTGGGAGTTGGAACCTTGCTCAATAACACTAGTTTTCAGTAGTATCTGCAACTTCGCCATCCTTGTGAGATTGTGAAAGGAATTTCAAGGAGCTTGAAGCTCTACTTGCTAAGTCATCGGCACGCATTTCTGAGCCATAGATAGGTCAGGCCTAGCTTGTGCGGAGAGGCGGCTTAGGCACTGACGATATTGTGCGTATCGCCAGTTATTTGATAATTGAAAGAAGAAACGAATGAAACTAACTTTATTTCAACACACAGGGAGCTGGAAATACAACATTTTCAGTGTAAGAAGGTCACAAAAATTCAAACAGATCAATACAAGAAAAAAAGGGCTCAAAACGGTTCTGTTGACAGAGATGTAGAACGGGATATACAATGAAAAATAAATACGTTACAGTGTACGATTGTGAATCACATGCGGTATAATATGTATATATGGTTGGTCTCTCATCAAAAATCCTTTATTATACTTGGTGGCATATTCATTATAAAGTATACATAATACAGTAATCACTGATTTAAAAGTCTGTTTGTTTCAGAACAGGAAATCCTTCACCTTAAGACGTAGCCATTTTTTTTTTTTATTAAATCCCGATTCGGGAATCCATTCACCGAATCGCTCGACTGGGAAACAGAAAAAGGTAAGTCCTTATTCTGTTTTTGCTGATTCCAATGATTACCATGAGTTTCTAATACCTCCTCTCTCTCTCTCTCTCTCTCTCTCTCTCTCTCTCTCTCTCTCTCTCTCTCTCTCTCGTAGTTTTAACCTTTTTTATAACACATCTCTCCCAGATTGTTCTGGCCTGATTGGTAACGTCTCTGTCTGGTGTTTGCCAGACGGGGGTTCAAGTCACGCGCAGATTCGTTAGTGCCATTAGTGTCTGCAACCTTACCATGCTTATGAGCTAAGGTTGGGGGGTTTGCTGGACCCTATAGGTCTATTTGCTGAGCCATCAGTAGCCACTGCCTGGCCCTCCCTGGTACTGGCTTGGGTAGGGAGGAGGCTTGGGCGCTGATCATATAATATATGGTCAGTCTCTAGGGCATTGTTCTGATTGCTAGGGCAAAGTCACTGCCATTCATGAGTGACCTTTAAACCTTTAAACTGTTTTCTCTTGGTGCGTTAAAAGAAAACACAAAAGAAGTTCCATATTTCCTTTTGGTCGTTCAGAATAAAGCTAACATAATCTAAAATCTCCATGTTCATAGAATAACGCAAAAAAAAAAAAAAAAAAAAAAAAAAAAAAAAAAAAAAAAAAAAAAAAAAAAAAAAAAAAAAACTCAAGGTACTTCATAACTGACTTGAAAGAAAAAATATTGGAATAAAATAAAAAAAGTTGAATGTAAAATGATTTTGCTTGCTGGAAAACTGGGACTTATTTAATATATAATGATATATACAGTATGTTACTGTACATTCTAATCTTAAGCAAAACTTTAAAACATTTGAATACCATACTAATAAAACTTACCTTATTTAAGTTTTGATAAATTCTAAATCTTAGACTCTTGTAAGTTAACTTAGTTCAAAATATAACTCACTATAATTTAGAAGAAATAGTTCATATAGCCAGATATACAATAATTCTATAATTATCATGGGAAATATAAACTATAAAAGTATTTTATTTCATTCTATTTATTCATCTCAATAATGTTTTTCTAATAATAAATTCAAATATATAGAATATATCACTCTTTATTGTATTTATCCACCAATATACTTTATATCTATCTATCTATCTATCTATCTATATATATATATATATATATATATATATATATATATTTATAAATATATATACATATACATATATATGCATATATAAATAGATACATATATATATATATATACATATATATATGTATATATATATATATATATATATATATATATATATATATATATATATATATATATATGCATATATATATACACACACACACACACACACACACACACATATATATATATATATATATATATATATATATATATATATATATGTATATATGCAGCGAGGATTCACTAGTCCAAAGTAAGGCAGGAAGTTCATCGATGGATAGAGCGAAGAGATACCAGGATATAGCCAGTGGCTCCTTGGGTTATATTCCCAGCAATAAAATAGATATTAACTAGAATATTCTAAAATTTTCGAGAATGTTTCAGAGATGCTCCTTCGGGACTCAGACGCTATTAATCCATCCTTTCATAATGGTTAATTCTAAATTTTGTGGATGTTTTATGAAATTATTGATTATTATTATTATTATTATTATTATTATTATTATTATTATTTTTACTATTATTAATAATTATTATTAGTAATTATTATCATTGTTACTATTAATTATTATTACCATTAGTTATTAGTATTATTACTATTAATTATAATTATTATTATTAACTGTTATTATTATTAATTATTATCATTATTATTATTATTAATATTTTTATTATTATTATCATTATTATTATTATTGATTATCATTATTATTATTATTATTATTATTATTATTATTATTATTATTTATTTTTATCATTATTATTATTAATTATTATTACTATTATTATTATTATTATTATTATTATCATTATTATTATTTTTATTATTATAATAATAATAATGCCCCCTGTGGCCGCACGGGCATAAAAACAATTAGAATAGCGCCAACATTATCCCTGCGTGTCGTAAGAGGCGACTAAAAGGGACGGGACGAGGGGGCTGGGAACCCCCTCTCCTGTATTATAATCCTGTGAGACATTAAGGAGGTAGAGCTGGGGGAATAGGGACTGCTCCCCGCACTCTAGTTTTGGGGTGTTTGAATGTGCGTGGATGTAGTACGATAGAGAGTAAAAGACGTGAGATTGGAAGTATGTTTAAGAATAGAAGGATGGATATATTGGCTTTGTGTGAGACAAAGATAAAAGGGAAAGGTGAAGTGATGTTTGGTGAAATGTCTGGTAGAGTGTCTGAGATTGAAAGGGGAAGAGCAAGAGAAGGTTTGACTTTATTGCTGAGGGAATGGATGATAGGTAAAGTAGTGGAATGGAAGGAGATATCATCTAGGTTAATGTGGGTAAGGGTTAGGCTAGGTAGGGAATGTTGGGCTTTTGTCAGTGCGTATGGGCCAGGTTGTGAGAAAAGTGAAGAAGATCGGAATGAGTTCTGGAATGAATTAACTAGGTGTGTAGAATGACTGGGTAGAAGGAATTATGTAGTTGTCATGGGTGACTTAAATACTAGAGAGGGCCCTTATGCCTTATTATGCCTTATTTTTTGTTTGGGTTCCCCCAGGTCCCTCAGTGTGAGGCACCTCGTATATCCACCAGAGAGTTGCTAATACATCTTCCAGTGTATTTTGCATCTTCCAGTCTTGGATGGTCTGGGATGCATCTTAGGTATTTATCGAGCTGCTTTTTAAACGCATCTACGCTCACTCCTGATATGTTTCTTAGATGAGCTGGCAGCACATTAAATAGTCGCTGCATTATCGATGCTGGTGCGTTGTGGATTAATGTCCTGTGCGCCTTTCTCAGTTTACCTGGAATGCTTTTTGGCACTATTAATCTACCTCGGCTTGCTCTTTCTGATACTTTAAGCTCCATGATGTTTTCAGCAATTCCTTCTATTTGCTTCCATGCTTGTATTATCATGTAGCGTTCTCTTCTCCTTTCTAGACTGTATAGTTTTAAAAATTGCAGTCTTTCCCAGTAATCAAGGTCCTTAACTTCTTCTATTCTAGCAGTATAGGACCTTTGTACACTCTCTATTTGCGCAATATCCTTTTGGTAGTGTGGGTACCATATCACATTGCAGTACTCGAGTGTACTACGCACATAAGTTTTGTAAAGCATAATCATGTGTTCAGCTTTTCTTGTTTTAAAGTGTCTGAATAACATTCCCATTTTTGCTTTACATTTAGCCAACAGTGTTGCTATTTGGTCGTTGCATAACATATTCCTATTTAAAATTACACCAAGGTCTTTAATTGCTTCCTTGTTTGTGATTGTCTCATTATTAGGTCCCTTGTATGCATACACCATTCCTTCTCTGTTTCCATAATTTATTGATTCAAATTTATCGGAGTTAAATACCATCCTATTTATCTCCGCCCATTCATATATTTTGTTTAGATCTCTTTGTAGTGAGTTCCTATCTTCATCACAAGTAATTTCCCTACTTATTCTTGTGTCATCGGCGAAACTTCTCACTACGGAGTTTTCAACATCACAGTCTATGTCTGAGATCATAATAACAAATAGCAGTGCAGCTAATACCGTACCTTGGGGCACACCAGATATTACCTGGGCTTCATCTGATTTCTCGTCATTTGCAACCACTATCTGTTTTCTGTTTTGCAGGAATTCTTTTACCCATTTTCCTATCTTTCCCACAATATTATGCTTTCTCATTTTTTTCTCCAATATGTTATGGTCTACCTTGTCAAAGGCTTTTGCAAAATCTAGATAGATCACATCTGTGTCTTTTTCATATATCATATTATTGTATATGTTTTCATAGTGAGCTATCAGTTGGGTCTGTGTACTTTTTCCAGGTACGAAACCGTGTTGACCCATATTAAACAAATTATTTTTGACCAAATGGTTCATTATTTTCTTTTTTATTACCCTCTCATACACTTTCATAATATGTGATGTTAGACTAACAGGTCTATAATTGCTTGCCTCTAGTCTTGATCCACTTTTGAAGATAGGGGTTATATAAGCTAATTTATGTTTAACATATATCTCGCTCATATCTATACTCTGTCTTAGCAGTATTGCAAGTGGCTTCGCGATAGTGTTTGCAGTTTTTTTTAACAAAATCGCTGGAACTCCATCTGGTCCGGCTGCCGATCCATTTCTAATTTCGTTTATAGCCGTGACAATATCTGCTTCATTAATATCTATATCCGTTAGATATTCAACATTTTCTTCTCTCATTTCTGTTTCATTATTCTCATTCGCAATTCTTGGCGTGAACTCACTCTTATATTTTTCTGCTAATATGTTGCATATTTCCTTTTTTTTATTCGTTAGCCGTCCTTCAATTCTTAGAGGGCCTATTTCTATTCTCCTTTTATTCATCTTTTTTGCATAGGAGTAAAGTACTTTGGGGTTTCTTTTTATATTTTGAAGTGTCCTTTCTTCTAAGTCCCTTTTTTCATTTTCTTTCGACTGTATAATCTTTTGTTCTGCATTTTCTATCTTACATTTTATTTCCCTCATTTTCCACACATTTTTTTCTTTTGCAAGATTTTTCTTCCACTTTTTAATTTTCTGAAATAAGATCCTTCTGTCTCTTGGTATGCACGTCTTTTGTTTATTGTTTTTTTTCGGTACATATTTTTCAACAATTTTCTCCAGTATTTTGTACAGTATATCCGTATTTACCTGTATATTATCACTTATAAATACATTTTTCCATTCTTTATCCAGTTCTTCATTTATTTCTGACCATTTTATATTCTTACTGTAAAAGTTATATTTTCCATATCCTTCCCAAAGTTTTGTGTTTTTATTAATTCTGTGATCACTTGCTTTGGAATGAACTATCAATTCTATGACATTGTGGTCTGAAATTCCCGTGTTATACACTATTATTTCTTTAACATAATTCACCTCATTCACAAATACTAGATCTAGGACATTTTCCTTTCTTGTTGGAATGTGGTTTATTTGTTGCATATTATGTTCTAATAGCATATCTTGAAGCTTTTCAAATTGCCTCTTATCTTCTGCGCTACAATTACTATCTTTTTTATATGTATACATACAACCACTTTCTTCTATCCGTTCTTTCCAATCCACGAAAGGAAAGTTAAAATCTCCGGATAGGAGTATATTCCAGTCTTTATGGTTTCTACATATACCATCTATTTTTTCTATTATTATGTCAAACTCCTTAGTGTTTGGGGGTCTGTAAACTACAATATTCATTAGTTTTTCAAATTCAAATTCTACCGCAATCAATTCACATTCTGTGTTGCTGTATTTTTCACATACTTTTCCTTGATTTATGTCTCTTCCATATATTGCGGTTCCCCCTTGATTCCTATTTTTTCTGTCTGATCTATAAGTTTGGAAACCCTTTATCTGGTCATCACTGCCAGTCTCTTGGGAATACCATGTTTCACTTATATTTAATATATCTATTTTTTCAATTTGGGTTAGTTCTTCTAAGAACTCTATTTTCCTTTTAGAGTTACTCGTGACTAAACCCTGTGCATTCATTACTATTATGGTTTGTGTTTCATCCCCATTATTTAATATTGGTAATAATATGGATTCTCCCATGCTTCCTTCCTGTTCTGATATGATGTTCTTTTCTTCATTTCCCGGAATTCTGCCATTAAAAAATCCAACTTTTCTATTATATTTGCTCTTTCGCCTTCATATTTATTTGTGTGTGTATACCTGCAACTGTCCCCATATCTGCACCAACCCCTGGCATTATAGATGCATTCTTTGTAGTTGGGTTCTGCATGTGCCGGTTTAGGTTGAAAGGCCTCATATCTTGGGGCTCTTGGTTCAAAGCGCGGTATATACACGGCCTGCTTTTTTGTTTCTTTTTTTGTTTCTTTTTTGCTTTCATTTTTCTTTTCAGTTTGCTGAGTTTTCTTACTTTCATTCATGGTTGCAGGATGCATATATCGACATTTTTTGTTGTAAATGCATCCTTTTCCTTCTTTTAGGTTTTTGCATAGGTAGAAGGTGTTATTGGGAAGTATGGCGTACCTGGTGAAAATGAGAGTGGTGAGAGACTGGTAGATGTGTGTGTTGAGCAAGAGATGGTGATAAGTTCTAGCTTTTTCAAAAAGAAAGATGAAAACAAGAGTGGTAGAAAGGACAATAATGGATTATGTGTTGATAACTAAAAGAATGTTTGGAAGATTGAAAGACGTGCACGTGTTTAGTGGTATGGCTAACGGTATGCCTGATCATTTTTTGGTGGAAGGAAAATTAGTTGTAGCAAAAAAGTGGGGGAATAGAGTAGGTCGATGTAAAAGGGAGCTAGTAAGGGTTGAAGAGCTAATAAAACCTGGGGTAAAAAGTAAATATCAAGAAAAGTTGAAAATGGCATATGACGAAGTGAAAGTAAGAGAAACTGGTAATTTAGAGGAGGAGTGGAAGTTAGCAAAAGAAAATTTTGTAGAGATTACAGTTTGGCAAGAAGTTTATTGGAGGCAGCATGAGGAAGTGCAGTGAATGGTGGAATGAAGGAGTGAAGGTAAAAGTGGAAGAGAAAAAGAGGGCTTTTGAAGAATGGCTGCAGAGTAATAGTGTAGAGAAGTATGAAAGATATAGAGAGAAAAATGTGGTCAGTAAAGCGCAAGGTAAGTGAGGCAAAGAGGGCAGCTGACCTGAAGAGAATAAGAAGAAGTTTTGGAAAAAAATGAAGATAGTAAGGAAGGCTGGTTCAAGAATTGAAGAGACAGTGGAAGATGGAAATGGAAGGTTGTTAAAAGGAGAGGAGGCAAGGAAAAGGTGGGCGGAGTATTTTGGAAGTTTACTGAATGTTGAGGATAATAGGGAGGCAGATATAATTGCTGTTCCAGGTGTTGAGGTGCCGGTGATGGGAGATGAGAATGAGAGAGAGAGATTACAAGAGACGAAGTGAGGAGAGCACTAGATGAAACGAGAGTAGGAGAAGCATCTGGTATAGATGGTGGGAGAGATGAGATGTTGAAGGAAGGGGGTGTGACTGTACTTGAATGGTTGGTGAGATTGTTTAATATGTGTTTTGTGTTGTCAATGGTACCAGTAGATTGAGTTTGTGCGTGTATTGTACCATTATACAAGGGTAAGGGAGATGTGTATGAGTGTTGTAATTCAAGGGGTATTAGATTGTTAAGTGTAGTTGGAAAAGTGTATGGTAGAGCACTGATTAATAGGATTAAGGATAAAACAGAAAATGCAATGTTAGAAGTACACGGTATTTTTAGAAGAGGTAGGGGTTGTATGAATCAGATTTTTACAGTTAGGCAGATATGCGAGAAATATTTAGCAAAAGGTAAGGATGTTTATGTTGCGTTTATGGATCTGAAGAAAGCGTATGATAGAGTTGATAGGGAAGCAAGTGGAATGTGATGAGGTTATATGGAGTTGGTGGAAGGTTGTTTTAAGCAGTGAAAAGTTTCTACAAAGGTAGTAAAGCATGTGTTAAAATAGGAAATGAAGTGAGCGACTGGTTTCCGGTGAGAGTGGGACTGAGACAGGGATGTGTGATGTCACCGTGGTTGTTTAATTTGTTTAATTTGTATGTTGATGGAGTGGTGAGAGAGGTGAATGCTCGAGTGCTTGGACGAGGATTGAAACTAGTAGACGAGAATGACCATGAATGGGAGGTAAATCAGTTGTTGTTTGCGGATGATACTGTACTGGTTGCAGACGCGGAAGAGAAGCTTTGTCGATTAGTGACAGAATTTTGAAGGGCGTGTGAGAGAAGGAAATTGAGAGTTAATGTGGGTAAGAGTAAGGTTATGAGATGTACGAGAAGGGAAAGTGGTGCAAGGTTGAATGTCATGTTAATTGGAGAGTTGCTTGAGGAGGTGGATCAGTTTAAGTACTTGGGGTCTGTTGTTGCAGCAAATGGTGGAGTGGAAGCAGATGTACGTCAGAGAGTGAATGAAGGATGCAAAGTGTTGGGGGCTCTTAAGGGAGTAGTAAGAAATAGAGGGCTGGGCGTGAATGTAAAGAGAGTTCTATATGAGAAAGTAATTGTACCAACTGTGATGTATAGATCGGAGTTGTGGGGAATGAAAGTGGCGGAGAGATAGAAATTGAATGTGTTTGAGATGAAGTGTCTAAGGAGTATGGCTGGTGTATCTCGAGTAGATAGGGTTAGGAACGAAGTAATGAGGGAGAGAACGGATGTAAGAAATGAGTTAGCAGCTAGAGTGGATATGAATGTGTTGAGGTGGTTTGGCCATGTTAAGAGAATGGAAAATGGCTGTCTGCTAAAGAAGGTGATGAATGCAAGAGATGATGGGAGAAGTACAGGAGAAAGGCCAAAGTTTGGGTGGATTGATGGAGTGAAGGAAGCTCTGGGTGATAGGAGGATAGATGTGAGA
>NC_090757.1:64494580-64502080 GCF_036898095.1 Palaemon carinicauda
TCAGGGACTGGGTCAGTCATATGAAGAGAATAAGAAGTTTTGGAAAGAAGTGAAGAGAGTAAGGAAGGCTGGTGCAAGAATTGAAGAGACAGTGAAAGATGGAAATGGAAGGTTGTTAAAAGTAGAGGAGGCAAGGAAAAGGTGGGCGGAATATTTTGAAAGTTTACTGAATGTTGAGGATAATAGGGAGGCAGATATAATTGCTGTTCCAGGTGTTGAGGTGCCAGTGATGGGAGATGAGAATGAGAGAGAGATTACAATAGAGGAAGTGAGGAGAGCACTAGATGAAACGAGAGTAGGAAAAGCATCTGGTATGGATGGTGTGAAAGCTGAGATGTTGAAGGAAGGGGGTGTGACTGTACTTGAATGGTTGGTGAGATTGTTTAATATGTGTTTTGTGTTGTCAATGGTACCAGTAGATTGGGTTTGTGCATGTATTGTACCACTATATAAGGGTAAGGGAGATGTGCATGAGTGTTGTAATTCAAGAGGTATTAGTTTGTTGAGTGTAGTTGGAAAAGTGTATAGTAGAGTAATGATTAATAAGATTAAGGATAAAACAGAGAATGCAATCTTGGAAGTACAGGGTGGTTTTAGAAGAGGTAGGGGTTGTATGAATCAGATTTTTACAGTTAGGCAGATATGCGAGAAATATTTAGCTAAAGGTAAGGAGGTGTATGTTGCATTTATGGATCTGGAGAAAGCATATGATAGAGTTGATAGGGAAGCAATGTGGAATGTGATGAGGGTATATGGAGTTGTGAAAAGTTTCTACAAAGGTAGTAAAGCATGTGTTAGAATAGGAAATGAAGTGAGTGATTGGTTTCCAGTGAGAGTGGGACTGAGACAGGGATGTGTGATGTCGCCGTGGTTGTTTAACTTGTATGTTGATGGAGTGGTGAGAGAGGTGAATGCTCGAGTGCTTGGACGAGGATTAAAACTGGTAGGCGAGAATGACCATGAATGGGAGGTAAATCAGTTGTTGTTTGCGGATGATACTGTACTGGTAGCAGACACAGAAGAGAAGCTTGACCGACTAGTGACAGAATTTGGAAGGGTGTGTGAGAGAAGGAAGTTGAGAGTTAATGTGGGTAAGAGTAAGGTTATGAGATGTACGAGAAGGGAAGGTGGTGCAAGGTTGAATGTCATGTTGAATGGAGAGTTACTTGAGGAGGTGGATCAGTTTAATTACTTGGGGTCTGTTGTTGCAGCAAATGGTGGAGTGGAAGCAGATGTACGTCAGAGAGTGAATGAAGGTTGCAAAGTGTTGGGGGCAGTTAAGGGAGTAGTAAAGAATAGAGGGTTGGGCATGAATGTAAAGAGAGTTCTATATGAGAAAGTGATTGTACCAACTGTGATGTATGGATCGGAGTTGTGGGGAATGAAAGTGATGGAGAGACAGAAATTGAATGTGTTTGAGATGAAGTGTCTAAGGAGTATGGCTGGTGTATCTCGAGTAGATAGGGTTAGGAACGAAGTGGTGAGGGAGAGAACGGGTGTAAGAAATGAGTTAGCGGCTAGAGTGGATATGAATGTGTTGAGGTGGTTTGGCCATGTTGAGAGAATGGAAAATGGTTGTCTGCTAAAGAAGGTGATGAATGCAAGAGTTGATGAGAGAAGTACAAGAGGAAGGCCAAGGTTTGGGTGGATGGATGGTGTGAAGAAAGCTCTGGGTGATAGGAGGATAGATGTGAGAGAGGCAAGAGAGCGTGCTAGAAATAGGAATGAATGGCGAGCGATTGTGACGCAGTTCCGGTAGGCCCTGCTGCTTCCTCCGGTGCCTTAGATGACCGCGGAGGTAGCAGCAGTAAGGGATTCAGCATTATGAAGCTTCATCTGTGGTGGATAATGTGGGAGGTTGGGCTGTGGCACCCTAGCAGTACCAGCTGAACTCGGTTGAGTCCCTGGTTAGGCTGAAGGAACGTAGAGAGTAGAGGTCCCCTTTTTGTTTTGTTTCTTTGTTGATGTCGGCTACCCCCCAAAATTGGGGGAAGTGCCTTTGGTATATGGATGGATTATTATTATTATTATTGATTATTATTATTAGTGTTGTTAATAATATTATTATGAATTATTTTTATTATTATTATCATTATTATTTTTATTTTTATTATTATTATTCATTATCATTATTATTATCAATTAATATTATTATTATTATTATTATTATTATTTTTATTATTATTATTATAATCAGTAGTAGTATTATTATCATTAATTCTTATTGCTATTATTATTATAATCAATATTAATAATTATTTTCATCATCATTACTAATTTTACTTATTATTATTTTTATTATTATTAATTATTTTTATCATTATTATTATCATTATTATTATTATTATTATTATTATTATTAATATTTTTAAAAATCATTATTAGTATTAGTATTCATTATTATCATTATTTTCAATATTAATATCTATTATTATTATTATAATTATTAATAATAATAATAATTATTATTATTATTATTATTATTATTATTATTATTATTATTGTTATTATTATTATTTACTATTATTATTATTATCATTATTATTATTATTAATATATACTATTATTATTATTATTATCATTGTTATTTTGATTAATTATTATTATTATTATTATTATTATTATTATCACTATTTATTATTATTATCATCAATTATTATTATTACCAACACTACTATTATTATCATTATTATTATCATTATTATTATTATCATTATTATTATTATCATAATTAATTATCCTTAATATTATTGTTATTATAATTATTATTAATTAATAATAATAATAATAATAATTATTATTATTATTATCATTATTATTATTATTATCATTACTAGCCAACCTACAACCCTAGTTGGAAAAGCAAGAAGCTATAAGCCCAAGGGCTCCATTAGGGAAAAATAGCCCAGTGAGGAAAGGAAATAAGGAAATAAATAAATGATAAAAATAAATTAATAATATATCATTCTAAAAACAGTAACAGCGTCAATATAAACTATTAAGAACATCAAAAACAGATATGTCATATAGAAACAATAAAAAGACTTATGTCAGCCTGGTTAACATAAAAACATTTGCTCCAACTTTGAACTTTGAAGTTCTACTGATTCAACTACCAGATTAGGAAGATCATTCCACAACTTGGTAACAGCTGGAATAAAACTTCTAGAGTACTGCGTAGTATTGAGCCTCATGGTGGAGAAGGCCTGGATATTAGAATTAACTGCCTGCCTAGTATTACGAACATGATAGAATTGTCCAGGGAGATATGAATGTAAAAGGTTGGTCATAGTTATGAAAAATCTTATGCAACATGCATAATGAACTAATTGAACGACGGTGCTAAACATTAATATCTAGATCAGGAATAAGAAATTTAATAGAACGTAACTTCCTGTCCAACAAATTAAGATGAGAACCAGCAGTTGAACACCAGACGAGAGAACAATAATCAAAACAAGGTAGAATGAAAGAATTAAAACACTTCTTCAAAATAGATTGATCACCGAAAATCTTGTAAGACTTTCTCAATAAGCCAATTTTTTGTGTAATTGTAGAAGACACAGACCTAATGTGTTTCTCAAAAGTAAATTTGCTGTCAAGAATCACACCTAAAATTTTAAAATAGTCATACAAATTTAAAGAAACATTATCAATACTGGGATCCGGATGTTGAGGAGCCACCGTCCTTGATCTACTTACAATCATACTTTGAGTATTGTTAGGATTCAACTTCATACCCCATAATTTGCACCATGTACTAATTTTAGCTAAATCTCTTTTAAGGGATTCACCAACCACACATCTACATTCAGGGGATGGAACTGATGCAAAGAGAGTAGCATCCTCTGCATATGCAACAAGCTTATTTTGTAGGCCAAACCACAGGTCATGTGTATATAGTATGAAAAGTATAATAATAATAATAATAATAATAATAATAATAATAATAATAATAATAATAATAATAATATTATTATTATTATTATTAATATTATTATTATTATTAAAATAATAATGATAATTATTGTTATTATTATTATAATAATAATAATAATAATAATAATAATAATAATAATAATAATAATAATAATAATAATAATAATAATAATGTTAATTATTTTTATTATTATTATCATATTATATATTATCATTACTATTATTATTATTATTATTACTAATTATTATTATCATTATTATTATTATTACTAATTATTATTATCATTATTATTATTAATTATTATTAGTATTAATAATAATAATAATAATAATAATTATTATTATTATTATTATTATTATTATTATTATTATTTTTATTATTAATATAATTAATTATTATTATTATCATTAATAATTATTATTACTAATGTTTATCATTATTATTATTATTATAATCATTATTATTATTATTATTTTTACTATTATTATTATTATTATTAATATTATTAATAATTTTCATTATTATTATAATTTTTATCATCATTTTTATTATCGATAATTATTATTATTATTTTTCTTCTTCTTCTTCTTCTTCTTCTTCTTCTTCTTCTTCTTCTTCTTCTTCTTCTTCTTCTTCTTCTTCTTCTTATTCTTCTTCTTATTATTATTATTATTATTATTATTGATTAATATTAATATTATTACTTATTATAATTAATATTATTATCATTATTATTATTATTATTATTATTATTATTTTTATTAATAATAAACAATATTATTGTTATTATTATTATTTATTATTATTATTATTATTATTATTATTATTATTATTATTATTATTATTATTAATAATTATCATTTTTATCATTATTATTATTATTATTAATTATCATCATAATTATCATTAATTATTATTATTAAATTATTATTATTATTATTATTATTATTATTATTATTATCATTAATATTATTATTATTATTATTATCATTATTATTATTATTATTATTATTATTATTTTTCCTTATTATTATTGTTATTATTAATTATTATTTTCATTATTATTATAATTATTATTATTAATTATTACTGTTATCAATAACAGTGCGTATGGGCCAGGTAGTGAGAAAAGTGAAGAAGAGCGGGATGAGTTCTGGAATGAATTAACTAGGTGTGTAGAAGGACTGGGTAGAAGGAATTATGTAGTTGTCATGGGTGACTTTAATGCTAGAGTGGGCGCTGGAGAGGTAGAAGGTGTCATTGGGAAGTATGGCGTACCAGGTAAAAATGAGAGTGGTGAGAGACTGGTAGATATGTGTGTTGAACAAGAGATGGTAATAAATGCTAGCTTTTTTAAAAAGAAAGATAAAAATAAGTATATATGGGTAAGAGTGGCAAATGGAAGAGTAGTAGAAAGGGCATTAATGGATTATGTGTTGATAACTAAAAGAATGTTTGGAAGATTGAAAGACGTGCACGTGTTTAGGGGTATGGCTAACGGTATGTCTGATCATTTTTTGGTGGAAGGAAAATTAGTTGTAGCAAAAGAGTGTGGGAATAGAGTAGATGGATGTAAAAGGGAGCTAGTGAGGGTTGAAGAGCTAATAAAACCGGGGGTAAAAAGTAATTATCAGGAAAGGTTGAAAATGGCATATGACGAGGTGAGAGTAAGAGAAACTGGTAATTTAGAGGAGGAGTGGAAGTTAGCAAAAGAAAATTTTGTTGGGATTGCAATTGATGTATGTGGCAAGAAGGTTGTTGGAGGCAGCATGAGGAAGGGCAGTGAATGGTGGAATGAAGGAGTGAAGGTAAAAGTGGAAGAGAAAAAGAGGGCTTTTGAAGAATGGCTGCAGAGTAATAGTATAGAGAAGTATGAAAAATATAGAGAGAAAAATGTGGAAGTAAAGCGCAAGGTACGTGAAGCAAAGAGGGCAGCTGACCTGAGGTGGGGTCAGGGACTGGGTCAGTCATATGAAGAGAATAAGAAGTTTTGGAAAGAAGTGAAGAGAGTAAGGAAGGCTAGTGCAAGAATTGAAGAGACAGTGAAAGATGGAAATGGAAGGTTGTTAAAAGTAGAGGAGGCAAGGAAAAGGTGGGCGGAATATTTTGAAAGTTTGCTGAATGTTGAAGATAATAGGGAGGCAGATATAATTGCTGTTCCAGGTGTTGAGGTGCCAGTGATGGGAGATGAGAATGAGAGAGAGATTACAATAGAGGAAGTGAGGAGAGCACTAGATGAAACGAGAGTAGGAAAAGCATCTGGTATGGATGGTGTGAAAGCTGAGATGTTGAAGGAAGGGGGTGTGACTGTACTTGAATGGTTGGTGAGATTGTTTAATATGTGTTTTGTGTTGTCAATGGTACCAGTAGATTGGGTTTGTGCATGTATTGTACCACTATATAAGGGTAAGGGAGATGTGCATGAGTGTTGTAATTCAAGAGGTATTAGTTTGTTGAGTGTAGTTGGAAAAGTGTATAGTAGAGTAATGATTAATAAGATTAAGGATAAAACAGAGAATGCAATCTTGGAAGTACAGGGTGGTTTTAGAAGAGGTAGGGGTTGTATGAATCAGATTTTTACAGTTAGGCAGATATGCGAGAAATATTTAGCAAAAGGTAAGGAGGTGTATGTTGCATTTATGGATCTGGAGAAAGCATATGATAGAGTTGATAGGGAAGCAATGTGGAATGTGATGAGGGTATATGGAGTTGGTGGAAGGTTGTTGCAAGCAGTGAAAAGTTTCTACAAAGGTAGTAAAGCATGTGTTAGAATAGGAAATGAAGTGAGTGATTGGTTTCCGGTGAGAGTGGGACTGAGACAGGGATGTGTGATGTCGCCGTGGTTGTTTAACTTGTATGTTGATGGAGTGGTGAGAGAGGTGAATGCTCGAGTTCTTGGACGAGGATTAAAACGGGTAGGCGAGAATGACCATGAATGGGAGGTAAATCAGTTGTTGTTTGTGGATGATACTGTACTGGTAGCAGACACAGAAGAGAAGCTTGACCGACTAGTGACAGAATTTGGAAGGGTGTGTGAGAGAAGGAAGTTGAGAGTTAATGTGGGTAAGAGTAAGGTTATGAGATGTACGAGAAGGGAAGGTGGTGCAAGGTTGAATGTCATGTTGAATGGAGAGTTACTTGAGGAGGTGGATCAGTTTAATTACTTGGGGTCTGTTGTTGCAGCAAATGGTGGAGTGGAAGCAGATGTACGTCAGAGAGTGAATGAAGGTTGCAAAGTGTTGGGGGCAGTTAAGGGAGTAGTAAAGAATAGAGGGTTGGGCGTGAATGTAAAGAGAGTTCTATATGAGAAAGTGATTGTACCAACTGTGATGTATGGATCGGAGTTGTGGGGAATGAAAGTGATGGAGAGACAGAAATTGAATGTGTTTGAGATGAAGTGTCTAAGGAGTATGGCTGGTGTATCTCGAGTAGATAGGGTTAGGAACGAAGTGGTGAGGGAGAGAACGGGTGTAAGAAATGAGTTAGCGGCTAGAGTGGATATGAATGTGTTGAGGTGGTTTGGCCATGTTGAGAGAATGGAAAATGGCTGTCTGCTAAAG
>NC_090757.1:64512080-64517080 GCF_036898095.1 Palaemon carinicauda
TTATTATTATTATTATTATTATTATTATTATTATTTTATTAATTATTATTATTATTATTATTATTTTTATCATTATTATTATTATTATCATCATTATTCTTATTATTATTTTTATTTTTATTATTATTACTATTATTATTATTATTATTATTATTATTATTATTATTATTATTATTATTTTTTTTTTTTTTCAGTAATAGTAATTATTATCATCATCGTTATTAATTATTATTATTATTTTTATCATTATTATCAATATAATTATTATTATTATTATTATTATTATTATTTTTATTATTATTGTTGCTATAATTTATTATTATTATTATTAATATTATTATTATTATTATTATTAATGATATTATTATTATTATTATTATTATTATTATTATTATTATTATTAATACTATTATTATTATTATCTGAATTTTGAACTATTATTATTAATAATATTATTAATAATATTATTTTTATCATTATTATTATTATTATTATTATTATTATTATTATTATTATCATTATTATTATTATTATTATTATTATTATTATTATTATTATTATTATTATTTTGATTCAATATTATTATCTATAATGATTATTATTAATAATTATTATCATTATTATCAATTATTAGTACTATTATTATTCATCATATTTATTATTATTATTATTATTATTATTATTATTATTATTATTATTATTATTATTATTAATTTTTGGCATTATAATTACTATTATTGTTAATATTAATTATTATTAATACTATTGTCATTATTAATTTTTATTATTATCATTATTATTATTATTATTATTATCATTATTATTAATTATTATTATTATTATTATTATTATTATTATTTATAATTATTATTATTAATTATTATTATTATTATTATTATCATTATTATCATTAATATTGATTATTATTATTATTGTTATTATTATTATTAATATCATTATTATTATTATGATTATATTATTACTATTATTATTTATTATTAATTATCATTATTATTAATTTTTATCAATTATTATTATCATTATCAATTATTAATTATTATTATCATTATTATTATTTAATATTATTATTATTAATAATATCAATTGCTATTTTCATCATAAATAAATATTATTATTATTATCATTATTATTATTATTATTATTATTATTATTATTATTATTATTATTATTTATAGTAATTATTATGATGATCATTATTAATTGTTATTATTATTATTATTATTATTATTATTATTATTATTATTATTATTATTATTATTATTATCAATAATTACTATTATCATCAATTATTATCATTATTATTAATATTATTATTATTATTATTATTAATATTATTATTATTATTATTATTATTATTATTATTATTATTATCATTATTAGTATTGTTATTATTATAATTATTATTATTATTAATTACTATTGATATTTTTATTATTATAAATATTATTATTATTATTAATTAATGTTATTATTATTATTATTATTATTATTATTATTATTATTATTATTATTATTAATATTATTATTATTTTCATTTATTTAGTTATTTATTATTAATATTAATATTATTATTATAATTATTATTATTATTATAATCTTTATTATTCATTATTATTGTTATTATTATTATTTCTAATTATTATTATTATTATTATTATTATTATTATTGTTTTTATCATTATTATTAATTATCATTATTACTATATTCAATATTAATTATTATTATTTTTATTATAAATCATTATTATTATTATTATTATTATTATTATTATTATTATTATTATTATTATTATTTTAAATTATTATTGATACTATTATTATTATCATCATCATTATTATTATTATTATTATTATTATTATTATTATTATTATTATTATTATTATTATTATTATTATTATAATTTTTGCTTATACAGTATTCTGTAAAATACAGCATTGCATTTGTTATAAAAGGGTACCTTACTTTTACTGTTTTTCTTATTTTTATTAATAAATATTGCTTAACTTTTGCCTAATCACCATGAAAGTTAAGTCTGCTTTTTTATTTTGATTTCATATTATTGGTTATGATCATCCCATGCTTTGTTTGCTATATAAATTCTGATATATGCATGTTTTGTTTGCATGACTTTTATGACTATTGCATGCAAATGAAGCATGTGCCATTTCTTTTACTTTGTTTATGCTCTTTGCAAGAACATTTGTGTACAGTTGCTTAGGTATGTACAGTATACAATCATAAGCATAAGCCCCTAAAAGGGAAAATAATTACTGTATACTATATTGGTGAAATAATAAGATAATATGAGAATAAGTTTGTTTCATTCTAACTGCCCTCTCAATTTTAGATAAAGATACTTAGCAATTAATATTACATTAACTGAAGGATTTTACCTAATGATTCAGAAATGCCTAATGTATAAGTCATAAGCTATGATAGAGCCTGATGATCATGTTAACAATCAATATTAATCGATTTAGTATTCAATAATTTATAAAGAGAAGTTTATTGCAGCATAAGAATAAATTTTAACATTTAAAAAGCTGCGCTACGCCACAGCCGAGATTTAGTTGATGGCATGATCAATAGATGGCGCGCATTCTGACGGGTTGGATGATGTTTTTTTAATGGTATTAATAGTCAGTTTCCTATCTTAAGTGTATTGTCTTTGATTAAGTCGGCTAGGTTATCTAATCTATTTTCTAAGTCTTGCATTTGTATTTCTCATCTATATTCTTCATCGGCATCACTAGAACCAACTGCTCATTCGGGTTCATCTCGCGCAGCAGAAGCATCTGCTATGTTATTCCTTATGTATCTAGGCATCTCGAACTTTTATTTTACCTGCTTACAGAACAACTTCGCTCGCAGCATACACAAACAGGCGTATTTGTACACCTGATACCAATATGTCCCATGTCAACGAATAATGAGACATTGGAACATGGGTTTTTCAATTTATTACAAAAAGGTTCGTGAATACACTGTGTATAGCCGATACTCTCAGATGAGTACCTTGTCTACTCATTGCTCAAATGGTACTGACTAACTCTCGGCAAGCAGGATGCAATCTTGCTCTATCAACATGCTGAATTGTTAGGTTTTGTGAAATTCTGCACCGAATAGTCTGGCATATTCTTACCATATTCTGCTCTGTCCTCATACACCTGACAACACTGTGATTACCAAACAATTTTTCTTCGCTAAAGTGGTTAACTACAGCAATGTAATTGTTCAATGGCTACTTTTCTCTTGGTAATGGTAGAAGAGACTCTTTAGCTATGATAAGCATCTCTTTTAGAACAAGGACACTCTAAAATCAAACCACTGTTCTCTGATCTTGGGTAGTGTCCTAGCATCTGTACCATGGTCTTCACTGTCTTAAATTAGAGATTTCTTGCTTGAGGGTACACTCGGGCACTATTCTACCGTTTCTCTTCCTTTGGTCATATTTAATTTTTTTCGTCGTGTTATTTTCCAATTTGTTTAATTTATATATGAAAAATTTATTTTAATGTTATTTTTTTCTTAAACTTCTCGTAGTTTTTCCATATTCCTTTAACTTACTAGGCTATTTTGCCTGTTAGA
Organism: Palaemon carinicauda; assembly: GCF_036898095.1. Lineage (NCBI taxonomy): Eukaryota > Metazoa > Arthropoda > Malacostraca > Decapoda > Palaemonidae > Palaemon > Palaemon carinicauda. Next base: position 64,515,691 of record NC_090757.1, read on the forward strand.
CCCCTAGGGCTTATAACATCTTTTATTTCCCAACTAAGGTTGTAGCTTAGCAAGTAATAATAATAATAATAATAATAATAATAATAATAATAATAATAATAATAATAATAATAATAATAATAATAATAATAATAATAATAATAATACACTTGCCTTATTAAGAAGAACACCTGCACTGAAATTCCGTGTTGTAAGGCTCAGGATAAAGCTAATGTGATTCTTCGTATAAGCCTTGTAATAAAGAAATAATGCAATGACAAAAACTATCAGTGAAACCTAATGTTTACAGAATTTGAAAAAAAAAAAAAGAAAAATGAAGCCATGAAAGGAAAGGACACGAAAAAATGTATAATACTATGTACATATTATTTCAATGTTTTTTTTTCACTAGACTCTTTCCTTTTATAGGTTTTACTTATATTTCTCTATGAAAAGCATTCCTGAGTTTGTTGCTTTTGCGTTACCAATATAAAAAGAGTTTTTGATTTCGGTTGTTTGGTATTAAAATGGAGGAGAATCTGACTTGCATACGTACATAAAAATGTATGCATATATAATTCACAGAGAGAGAGAGAGAGAGAGAGAGAGAGAGAGAGAGAGAGAGAGAGGAGAGAGAGAGAGAGAGAGAGAGAGAGAGAGAATCAACGTTTGAAATACTTGAAATATACATGAAACAAAATATTTGTTTGGCTTTCATCTTTAATTTTTTTCAAATAGAGATAACTCAAGTTAGTGTTTGCAAAAATAGACTTAAAATAAATGTTTTAGAGGAAACCCATAAAAAAGCATATGAAGAATAATCAAAATAATAAACTATTTGTGTTGTAGAAAACATTGAGGGCGGAAGGTAAAGAAAATGAGGATCGTTTAAGAAAAAAGAATAGACTCATTTGAAGAGTTTTTCGAGAAAGAGAACGTGCACACATCTTTGCAAATAGAGAGAGAGAGAGAGAGAGAGAGAGAGAGAGAGAGAGAGAGAGAGAGAGAGAGAGAGAGAGAGAGAGAGAAATCATTCTTATTTCTTTTCTACATTATTTTCAAATCTATAACTATAAGCAACGGTTACAGTTAAATTTGGTCGTAAACCTACTTTAGAATTCACCTAGCAGATAAGACTTTTGAATGTTCCATGGCTATAGGATATCATTGTGGATATAACCATCATATAGTGTGTAACATTTACAAGGGTTACTAACCTAGATGTAATCTTTAATCAGCTATTACTTTGTAGAATACATTAGATAAGTGGAAATTGCTTCAACTCTTTATGGCAAATATCAGGATTTGAAATGGTAAACAAGGAAAGATATCAAGTTCTCTCTCTCTCTCTCTCTCTCTCTCTCTCTCTCTCTCTCTCTCTCTCTCTCTCTCTCTCTCTCTCTCATTTAAC
>NC_090757.1:64522080-64532080 GCF_036898095.1 Palaemon carinicauda
TCGAGTTCACGTTTTGCAGCCTTTTTGTCGTAGTTTCTTTTCATCCCTTCTTGTACCATTTCGAGATTCTCATGTGCTACTTTCCATATTTTCTTTATTTTTTCCTTCATTTCTTGTAAAGTGATAGAATTCTTTTCATCTGAAATCAATTGATTTTTTATCACCTCCATGGGCGACCTTACCTGATGGACATATACTAACTGAAAAGGAGAATACCCCAACGATGAATGTACGCTATCACGAACGGCAAATAGCAACATTGGTATGAAGACATCCCATTCCTTTTCACAACAGTACGTGCGAAGCATGGTTTTGAAGGTTCGATGAAATCGTTCGACCACTCCTTGGCTCTGTGGGTGATAAGGAGATGATAAGCAATGCTTAATATTCTGACAGGCTAAAAATGATGCAAACTTTTTAGACGTAAAGTTGGTTCCTTGGTCAGTTTGTACTTCTTTTGGCAAACCAACCAGCGAGAAGAACTTATTAAGCGCTTCTATTATCTTATCAGCACTCACAGTTCTTAACGGAATAGCTTCTGGAAATCTGGTAGCACTACACATAATTGTCAGCAAATACTCGTTGCCTTTACTAGACCTAGGAAGAGGTCCCACACAATCCAAAACCAGTCTTTCAAAGGGTTCACCTGGAACTTCAATGGGTTGCAATGGCACCACTTTAGGGTCATGTTGAGCTTTGCCTACTTTTTGACATAAATCGCAATTTTTACAATATTCACTACAATCTTTGTGCATCTTAGGCCAATAAAAATACCTCAATAATTTCTCATAAGTTTTGTTTATACCTAAATGACCAGAATAACTACTGTCATGAGCTATACCTAGAACAAAATTCTTATAACTATTTGGAATAATCACTTGTTCTACAACATCATTAACATTTCTACTCTTAAACTTCCTCATTAGGATTCCATCCTTAACAAAGTAACACTTGCCTTCCTTCTCGATATCATTTATATCAACAAGGGCATTATCTCTTATTACCTTCAAATTCTCATCTTCAATTTGAGATTTAACAAATTCTTCCTTATTAACTTTCAGCATTCGCAAAGGAGTACTGACTTTACTTACATGTGTTTCTGGACTGTCTGTAAAAAAGTTTTGTAAATCCAAACCGTAGTCATCCTTTACCTTTCCTTCGGTACTCTTACTTCTTGTAGTAACTGCACAAGCAGGAAATATGTTTGGAAATGTACATTCAACTTCTGTAATAGATGAAGAATTAGAGGGTTTTTCTGTCAAAATTGGATTACTGCTACCAAAAACTTTGTTTCCACATAAATCATTTCCAAGAATTAACTCTACTCCCGACACTGATTTCTCTCACCAAATCAATTTTAACAAAACCCGAAATTAACGGAGTTTCCAACTTTACTTCTACTAATGGAGCCGAGAATTCAGGACCAAACCCACGCAGAAGTACATACTCTCCAGTATCCTTCCACTGGTCATACATATTTCTTACCATTACAGACTGTACCGCTCCAGTATCTCTTAACCACCTTACTTTCTTTTTATCAACACAAGGGAGGTGTAACCAACCTTCTCCCATAAAAGGGTCATACAATTCAGTACCTTTGGATTTGGTACTCTCTTCAGGAAGTGCCATTCTATTTTCTTTTACATTAGTCTCAACATAACCAACATTATTAACATTTTGAACATTATTTTTACCCATTTTGTAACCAATATTCTCATCAACATTACATACATTATTATCAATGCTATTGTTACAGTAACTCTTACCTGGCCTAAGGGGAGAAGCAAACAAACAAGGACTAATGTCACCACATGCTTGCGGTTGATTTAACAATGCAATAGTATTTTCAGGTTTATGATCATCCTTCTTAGAATGTACAGGTTTATCTTTAACTTTATTTACCACTTGAATTGGACGGTTTTCTGTGCGATGTGGACAACTCCTACTGATGTGTCCTGGTTTGCCACAACTGAAACATACAAAATCTCTAAAATTTTCGCCTACATTTTGATAACGGGGTGTAAACTGATCATTTCCACTGGATCCTGCTTTTCCAGCACTAACACTAGGACCATAACTATTTTGACTTGCCCCTCTAAAACCTCTATTAAAGGATTTATTATAAACTCCCCCTGATGATACCTGTGAACTCGTAGTCTTACCTTGTGCCTTGTAATTTTGACGCTCTTCCCACACTCTGTTCCTTCCAATTTTAGGAGTGACGTCAGTATGATACAGCTTATGGGTCAATGCGTAATTATCAGACAATCTAGTGGCTTCAACCACATTATCTACATCACGTTCATCCAAATATGTCTTAATAAGTGGATTAATACCATCCTTAAACTGCTCAAGCAAGATAAGTTCCTGAAGTTTACCGAAATCACCATTAACTTCTCTGGCATTTATCCACCTATCATACCACAGGCGTTGTTCCCGTGCATACTCCATATGAGTGTGACCATCTCTTTATCCAGCTTCTGAACTTCTCTCTATACTTCTCAGGCACCCATTCATAAGCTTTCAAAACCTCAGATTTAACTCTCTCATAATCCTTAGAATCATCCAAAGATAAGGCAGCAAATACTTCCCTAGCCTTTCCTCGAAAAGAGGTTTGAACCAACGTGCTCCACGACGTTCTCGGCCATTCACGCTGTTCTGCTACTTTCTCAAATTGTAAAAAAAAAGAATCTACTTCATTCTCAACAAAAATGGGTACACTTTTTACTGCGTTGTCTACCTGAAATGACTTTAGTGCTACTTTGGACTTTCCTTCAACTTCAATTTTCTTTATCTCTAGTTCTATTCTCTTTTGCTCAACCTCAGCTTCTAATCTTTTAAGTTCTACAGCTTTCTCATTTCCCAATCTAACTATTTGCAAATGAATCTGCATCTGCTCAACACTCATCCCTTCATAAACAAGTTTAGACTTTTTTGGTTTGACCTTAAGTGACTTGGTTTTTTCACGTACGGCTTTGGCACCTTCCTCTTCACTTGTACTATCCTCTGTATTATTATCACTAGCACTTTGCTGGCTATCAGCTTCTTCCTTTTCCCAATTCATTAGTAACAACGCTTCCTTATCAGACAAAATTTCTAAAGTCATTAGCGCCTCACTTACTTTATTTGAGATTTCTTGCTTCCTTGCAGATTCTGATACTTCTACATTATAGTACCTAGCTAGAACAATCCAGTCTATTTTAGTTATACCTTCTAACTTCTCACCACTAGGACTACGTATGAAATCTTTCAAATCAAACATCTTTAATAACCTGCTCAAAATAACACAGCAAGACAAATATAGCGCTAACACTATCACAACTCTCCCCCCTCTTTAAAGTATATGGAAGTGCTAAAAAGCAATTAACAGTAGGGATACGTAATTTAACGGTAGGCAAAAATGAGCTAACACCGAGGATAAGTTAATAGGGATACGTTCGGGTTTCGTTCGACAGGCCCCCATGTAACATAAGAAAACAAAATCTCTTATACTAAGGATTTACGAGCAGAATATATCAGGAAAGAGTGATAACCCATAATAACTTAAAATGTACTTTAATAACAATTAATAAAGAAATTAAAGTCACAAACAGAACAAAGTCACAAACAGAACATTAAACCAATTACAAACGCATTACACAACAGCACTTCATCAAGACTACTAATCACTAATTTCTGCAGTTCACCGTAGAATACCCAAGTCGCAAAGCTTTACATAATCACAACATATAATACACTATAGTAACATCAAACAGTTAGTGGCAACCAACGTTACATCACACAAGAAAACGTCCAAATGGATAAACAATACATTACCATATATTCCTTAAAAACTTGATACACTTATTATCACTTGTTTGTTGCGACTCCGCCGAAAATCACCGTTGTGGGGCTTTATATACTCGACTCACGCTAGACATCCATGTACTAAATATAATTTTTCGGTACATTATCCTTGGCGACTACTGACTACGCCAAGCGGTACTGCCATCTGTTGTCTAGTGTACACATTTTTTATGCAAATATCAATTTCCAAACTTTTCTGCACTTTTATACTCAATAAAACATATTCCTTTACAATATATATATATATATATATATATATATATATATATATATATATATATATATATCAACAAATTCAATTACTGAGACGTTTATTATGTATAAAGTTAATGCATTATTTGGATGTTTGAGGTTCCTCGTAACAAAGGGAACCTTCACTGTATTATTCTCAAATGTACATCACGAATGAATGTGAGGATCTTTTGTGTGAATTTACCTTTTGACTTTGCAATTACGTCCTTTGATCCTTACCTCGTCTTTGATGGCATTAATTAGCTTCTACATTCTCCACTATCACTTTAATTTTTAAAGCTGAAATAGGCAATATGGTCCTGAAATATTGATTTTTTCCAGTGATTAAATATCTAAGATTTTTCAATTGAAAGTACGATTGGGTCTTACAGTTAAGATGGTTTCTGCTGTGATACGCAAAATACCGAAGAATGTATATGATAAATGGATGTTTGTTAGTCCTGTAGGGCACAGGATTCGTCAATGTAATAGGACCAGAAAAACAGGTCTCATAGTATATTTATGAATTTGAACCATAAGGCATGGCATTGGGACCTAAGAAGCCATTCAGGTTTTACGTGTAACTAGACAAAACCACGGAGTTGCGTAACGAAGTAAACGTTTTGAGCGGTTGAGCACCAAGATGGAAGAATAGAAGCGGTTAAGGAGGTAGTGTAGAAAGCTAAACAGTGATTGCAGCTAGGAGTAGAAAAAAAGCCACTGGCCCTTTTGAGTATGATTTGCAAAGTAAACATGTATCAGGTTGAAAATAGAAACTAAATCTACTTTTCTCTGTGTTGATGCAGATAATGCAACATCAATTTTGGCAGTATGTTTATGAAACTTGAAGTACCTCATGTATCAAATAAAAAACTAGTCTCTCTCTCTCTCTCTCTCTCTCTCTCTCTCTCTCTCTCTCTCTCTCTCTCTCTCTCTCTCTCTCTCTCTCTCTATATATATATATATATATATATATTATGGTCCCGGGTCTGGGCACCAAAAATATATATCATGGTCTCAGGTGTGGCCACCAAAAGCATATATTATGGTCCTGGTCTGGGCACCAAAATATATATATTATATATTACGGCTGGTATAAATAACCTCCTGAGTTCCAAACTCATCTGTTTGTTTTTACATAAATTTGTTACACTTGAATAACACCCGAGCTCTGAGAAAATTAAATAACTCCTAGACGGCAATATATAAAAACAGTGAATATCTAAAGGTCTCTTACGTACACTCAAAACAAACTGGGTAATTATTATTAAGAACTATTCAAAACAACCGCTTAATTCGATTCTTAAACATGGATATGAGAGAGTTTTGTAAGAAACACTGGTGATCGACATAATACATTCTATACAAAAATAAACATTTTCTACAAGAATTAAAACACTTTGAAAGAATTTTCACCAAAAATAAATCGCTTGAAATATTAAATCTGAACAAAATTTAGACTAAGACAAAAAATATTACACTTAGAAAATTATATGATCGCTTGTTTCACTGGGAATTAAATTCTACACAAATATTTAATCATGATCATTAATGAAAATAGTTAACCTTTAACAGTCTAACGGTTAAACTCTTATTGAAATTTACATAAAAGTAATTGCTAAACTTAAGCATTTTTAGCTGACACAAAGTGTCTGACCAGATAGCAATACAAATACACTTCACGTTTTCACATAGATCTCACAGGGCCAATTACAAAGATTTATATAATACCAGCATGTACAATAACATAATAATTTGAAATAACTGTAAAGTTTTAGTAACGTTTTAACACACTACACACGATATACGTCGGGTGTAAACTTATTCACTCTGGAGAGGATACACACTCGAGTTACTTGAGAGAGATTTGTGGTTGGCTCTCTCACTGTGACAGGCTGGTTCTCTTCTGCTGCTATGCATCCCTGGGGGTGGGGGTGCTTATAGATTGAACTGATTATTCTAGATTCTTCTAGGTCAGGGGGTCTAGAAGGTTAGGGGCTGAGCTTAGCGGTGTAAGGTTGACAACAGTCAGGTCTCAGATGCATACCAATGCACCAGTGAGATAACTCTCTCAGCTAACTTTTAAAAAAAGATAAAACTAACACTGGGGTTTTCAAGAACCTTCTAAACATGTGGAAATATAACACTTGCATAATCTGTCACAAACATGACACGATACCTATAAAAAAATTACAAAAGCCCTCGTTCATACCTCGTACGGTTCGTACAGCACACTTATTCGAGATTGCATAAGACTTTGTAACAAGATACGAGAATTAAAAGTTAATTCTTAAATAAACCTAAATTTACATACAGTGACTTGAATGAAACATACAACGAAATGAATAACGAAAGTCTTATGCAATTTACATATAATTACTTTTACCTACATAAAAAGAGCTCACCTTACAAGCTGGGTATACACCTCTTAAATACATTAATGAAATACATGAATAAAATATGTACTCTACTGTACACTAGACCAGCTTCATAAGAATATATAAATACAGATATATATATATATATATATATATATATATATATATATATGCATATACACATACATATATATTCATATATACTTATATGCATATACATATACACACAGACACACACACACACACACACACACACACACATATATATATATATATATATATATATATATATATATATATATATATATATATATATATATTTATGGGTCCTTCGGGAGAAGGGGTGGTTATACCCTAGTGAGATGGGAGTTACGTGTGCGTATGCGCATATCCATACAAATATTTAGAAGTCATTTTTGACAGGTCACATACACTAATAATGTAATAAATCTAACTTTATTAATTATTCAGCTGAATAAATATTAAGACGCATCTAATGTAAATTCATATATCACTCGTGCTGCCTTATACAAAATAATATTAATCCATCACAATTTTTATACGCCATCCCTGACCAACAGACTGTCAGTCAATGATAGTTACTGACATCAGCTAATAAAAGGGAGTTTGTTCATATGGATGTTCTCATTTTGTGACCCATAACGCTAACAGATACAAAGGCCGATGCACATATTTGTTATTCACATAAATATTGTGCACTTCTAAGTTCCAATGGGCTAACGATATGGCATCATGAAACCTTATATTGTTTCAATTATTTCAGCTGTAATACGGAAATGTTTGAAACTTACTACTGTTCTGTATCTGTATACGCCTTTGATGGAAAAAAAATATTAAATGTTTCAGCCATTAAAATTAATTCCAAAATGGATTGATATCCTAAAGCTTTAGGAAACAAACAAAATATGTTCAATATTCGTTGCCATTAAAACCTTGTTATATGGATGAAAGAGAAAAGGCTGCAATATTATATTTTCAGCAATTATGAAAACGTACCGCATTACCAGTTATACACAGACTTAGAGGCATACATATATTCATACAAAAATTCACAAGCATACATACGTACATACATGAATATATATAAATACACACACAAACACACACGCACACACACACACATATATATATATGTATATATATATATGTATATATATATATATATATATACATATATATGTATGTATATATATATATATATATATATATATATATATATATATATATATATATACTGTATATACATATATATACACACAAACACACACATATCTATCTATCTATCTATCTATCTATCTATCTATCTATCTATCTATCTATCTATATATATATATATATATATATATATATATATATATATATATATATATATATATATATAAAACATTACAAAGACGTAGTTGGCCATACATACCAAAATTTATGTAACAAAGCTTTACTAATTTTTCATCAACTTTTATGAATTGATTAAACATATTTAACAGTCGTAAGATCATGCACGTATACATTATTATTATTATTATTATTATTATTATTATTATTATTATTATTATTATTATTAGCTCAGCTACAACTGTAGCTAGAGAAGCAGGGGCTATAAACCCAAGGGCTCCAACAGGGAAAATAGCTCATTAAAGAAAGTAAATAAGGAAACAGATAGAATAGTGTGCCTGAGTGAACCCTCAAGTCCGAGAATTCTAACCCAAGATGGTGGAACACCATGGTACAGAGGATATGAGCTCGATAAAAAAAAAATCATATTCTTGCTAATTTAACTGTATAATTGCCTGAATCAGTTACAAAGCATCCTTTAAACTGCCAGAAGTCAGAGTTGAATTTCACCCAATAGGCAACCCCGCCACCATTATCCCATTACTTGCTTCTAATAAGAGAATCCTAAGTAATTTTTGTAGGTTTTAAAATTATCCATGGTTAGAGTGAGACGCTGCCGAGTGAAGATGTGTTTCCGAGGTGCTCTGTTGGATTTTTGGCCTGGGCTGTGTTTCAGCTTATATTTCTCTGTTGTGAAGTCTTGGATAATATTAGTTAATCTCATGGAGAAACTTTAGGGAGAAGTAAAAGTACATTATGGCGGGTTGCCCTCTGTGTGATCTGCGAGGGGACACTTAAGGAAGTGGATAGCATATAACTGTAAAAGTTTCTACCACAGGAAGTGTGTTTATAGAGGCAAACATCAGTGATGAAGACTTTAAAACCTTGAAATGGATTTATCTGCATTGCGCAGATGAAGCCAGAATAGCCAAGGCAATTATATCGAGAATGGAAGAGGAATTGAAAATGAAAGACCATGATATAGATGAACATGAAGAGAACATCGTCGTATTAGAAAACGGAATCGCAAAGCTTGCCGTGGACGCAGAAACACCCATCCAGGCTACTGATTATACTTAGATAGTTGATTCACTGATGAACCCTAAACATGAGAAAATGACATATGCTGATAAATCTAGGGGAAAAAATCTAGTAGTAATTAATTCGACTAAAGCATCAACTAAAATCACTAACAGAAAAGATAAGATACAACACACGCTTAAAAATATTCCAATTCTACGAGCTCAACTTCAAATGGAAATGTAATCTTTTCTGATGAGAAGATCAGAGAGGAAACAGCAAACAAGATTCAAACCATGGTTGCTGACACCAAGACGAGGAAAATTGAAAAACTAAAACCTAAAATGCAATGTATATAATGATGAAGATGAAGTAGTGAATGATATGATTGAAAGGGATCATTGTCTGGACCATATTAAAAATATAGAAGAGATGATAAGTCTGGTATCCAAGAAAAATGCTGCAGGTGGGACTACCCACTACTTGTTGAAATATAACCCTGAAGTTCGGAAGGCTATTCATAGTAAAGGTGATAAAGATATACTGCGTGGGGTACTTACGGTATAACACACGTGATAGGCACCACGTGATCACCTGCTACTACTGTCAAAGAATTGGACATTTTGAAAAAGATTGCAAGTTTAAGACTGATGATAAAGTCTGAAGGAAATTTTCAGAAAAAAAAAATCCCACAAAGAATGTAATTCAAAACAGGTAAAATGTATAAACTGCACTATGTTCAAAAACCCAAAAGACCACACAGTGAATTCAAGAAATTGCAAAGCTCATGATTTGGAATTGAAAAGACTAACAGAAAATACTGACCAAGGATTCTAAGGATGTCATAAACTGTAACTATGTAAATATACAATCTAATCTGTTGGTAATAAAAATACTCAAATTTAAGAATTGGTAAATGAGAAATATTTGAACACCTTAGCATTAGATGAAACAGGGTTGAATAACTTAGACAAGGCTCAGATAGCTGAAATGCCCCGCCCCCCCCCCCCAACACATGTTTTCTTTCATATTCCAAGAGAGGGAAAAATTAGGGGCTGTCAGGCTCTTCCTCCATAAGGGTTACTCAAATCTCTAGATGACAAAAAGAACTAGTTTAACAAGTTTTAAATATGAAAAAATAAACTTTATGCACAAAAAAAAAAAACATTCAT
>NC_090757.1:64537080-64569580 GCF_036898095.1 Palaemon carinicauda
GAAGTTCTAAAGATTCAACTACCCGATTAGGAAGATCATTTCATAACTTGGTAACAGCTGGAACAAAACTTCTAAAATACTATGTAGTATTGAGCCTCATGATGGAGAAGGCCTGGCTATTAGAATTAACTGCCTGCCTAGTATTACGAACAGGATAGAATTGTCCAGGGAGATCTGAATGTAAAGGATGATCAGAATTATGAAAAATCTTATGCAACATGCATAATGAACTAATTGAACGACGGTGCCAAAGATTAATATCTAGATCAGGAATAAGAAATTTAGTAGACCGTACGTTTCTGTCCAACAAATTAAGATGAGAATCAGCAGCTGAACATCAAACAGGAGAACAGTACTCAAAACAAGGTAGAATGAAAGAATTAAAACACTTCTTCAGAATAGATTGATCACCGAAAATCTTGTAAGACTTTCTCAATAAGCTAATTTTTTTTGTGTAATTGAAGAAGACACAGACCTAATGTGTTTCTCAAAAGTAAATTTGCTGTCGAGAATCACACCTAAAATTTTAAAAGAATCATACAAATTTAAAGAAACATTATCAATACTGAGATCCAGATGTTGAGGAGCCACCGTCCTTGACCTACTTACAATCATACTTTGAGTTTTATTAGGATTCAACTTCATACCCCATAATTTGCACCATGCACTAATTTTAGCTATATTTCTATTAAGGGATTCACCAACACCAGATTCACATTCAGGGGATGGAATTGATGCAAAGAGAGTAGCATCATCTGCATATGCAACAAGCTTGTTTTCTAGGCCAAACCACATGTCATGTGTATATAGTATGAAAAGTAATGGACCAAGAACACTACCCTGTGGAACACCGGATATCACATTCCTATACTCACTATGGTGCCCATCAACAACAACTCTTTGAGATCTACTACTTAAAAAATCAATGATAATGCTAAGAAACGACCCACACACTCCCAATTGTTTGAGTTTGAAAACAAGGGCCTTATGATTAACACGGTCAAAGGCAGCACTAAAATCAAGGCCAATCATACGAACTTCCTGACCACAATCAAGAGATTTCTGTACAGCATTGGAGATTGTAACAAGGGCATCACATGCTCCAAGGCCTTTACGAAAACCAAAATGCAAAGTAGGGAATAGATGATTACCTTCAGCAAACCTATTAAGACGTTTTTCCAGAAGACGTTCAAAAACTTTAGATAACATGGGAGTTATGGAAATTGGGTGGTAATCAGTGGGACTTGAGCTACCACGAACACAATTACATAGAGGAGTAACATTACCAATTCTTCAACAAGTGCTAAAAGCTCCTCTTCTTGTTAACTTGCGCAAAATAACAGATAGCTTTGGAGCTAAAAAATATGCTGTCTTTATAAAAAACAAAGGAAAAATACCATTTGGTTCTACACCTCCATAAGCATCAAGGTCCATCAACAAAGCTTTAATCTCACGAGATCGAAAAGCTAAACTAGTTAGTTTAGCCTCAGGAATACAGGAATGAGGAAGTTCAAGTTTTTCATTACTATGATTACTGTCTAAAACATCAGCCAACATGGTTGCCTTTTCCTTTGGACAGTGAGTAACTGAGCCATCTGGTTTAAGTAAAGGAGGAACTGTTGCAGTTACACCAAAGAGTGCAAATTTAAGGGTAGACCACCATTTCTGTTCCTGAGTTGTACCAGAAAGGGTTTCTTTTATGGTTAAATTGATCTATTGAAAGTAAAGCAAAGGCAAGGAGTGAAGTTCAAACTATTTGCAGACGATACAATTTTGCTTTTCCATAAATGATATAGACGACACTACTGAAACTCTAAACCGAATTCTTACCAGTGTTAGGGAATGGATGACTTTTAAACAACTAAAATTAAATGAAAATAAAACGGAGTTTATGGTGGTCAGAAAGAAAAGCAGACTAAGAAACTTGGGTGATATTCAAATAGACATAAGCAACAACTCTGCCTAATATCTAGTAAAGTTTGCAATTTAGGAGTATCTCTTGACTGCAACTTGTCTTTCAATGGCCAAATAAATAATGTAGTAAAATCTGCTGGCTATCATCTTCGAAAATTTGTTTTTTATAAAGAAGCATCTGGATGAACATTCTGTCAAGAAACTTGCGATAAAATGTGTTATTACCAGGTTTGACTACTATAACTTCATCTACCACAATTTACCAAAAGTGCAACTTAAGAAATTACAAAACACAATAAATTGAGGGGCAAGATTGATAAAAAGTGCCCCCCCAAAAAAAAAAGAATCATCCTTACACTAATTAATTTACACTGGCTGCCTATCTGAGCGAGAATTGTGTTTAAAATTTGCATAATAACCCATCAAGTTATTAGAACTGGACGTAAAAATATCTAAGAAAATTGCTGCATTTTGTGCAGTCAACAAATCGTGTTAACACGATAATAGTTACAGATGGTTTGAAATTATTTGAACCTTTATGTATCTCTACTGTAGGCTCTAGAGCCTTAAAATATGCAGCCCCGAGACTATATACTAGGCTCCCACTAGACCTTCGAAAGACTGAAGATATTTAGGGTTTCAAGAGGAAACTAAACACTTTCTTGTTCTCTAAGTGTTTCGATAGAGTATATTTTACAATAAACGAGGTATATGCAGTGAGAAGAGCAGAGTGCCTTGGAATGCACATGATAAAATGACTGTGAAGGTTTTGTTCAGAGTAGGGACCCCTACAAAGGACCAGAAAAGCAGTCCTTAAAGTAAGTAAGAAAAGTATTTACTCCGGCCAAGCCTAAAGACTACGTAGCATATTGTATCTTAAGCTTCACTGCACTGATTTCAGGTTAAACAAACTCTTGGGTAAGGAATTTATGAAAAATTGTTTTTCCACGCCAATTCTATTGACAAACTACCTATCCAACTACTCGATGGTTACACCACCACCTTCGACAAAAAAAAAAAAAAAAAAAAAAAAAAAGGCACGTCTGTTAGACTGGAAAGGTTTAATATCATAACCTAGAGAGAACGTTAGAATATATACCAGATCATTCAACTATTTAACAACTAAGGCCATAAGGTTTAGCCAATTTCTAAGAGAAAAGTTAATAATTAATGTAATCAACTCAAATGAAATGCAATAATGATCTCCAGTGCTGTCCTTCCCAAGAAGAACGGATGGAAATGTAAACTGTGGCATCGGATATTCTATACTAGCGTACGTGACCCGTCAAAATTTATGGCTAATATTAAGGTAGATATGCATACACACATTCAACCCTTTCCAACACCCCCCCCCCCTTTTCTTAATGACAACGTGGCAGTTTCTGCAATTTGTGGGAGATTGTGGTTTCCAAGTATACCTCTTGGAGTACCACCTCTCACCAGGGTATGGCTACTCCCTCCCCCTACCCGAAGAACGGGGAGATACCGAGTAGTCACACGTGAGATGAATCACATATTCTTCTAACCTGACTGCAAGTTATTAAATCGTCATTATCAGAATGTTTCTAGAGTTATGATAAAAAGCACTCTTCCAATATCTCCTTTTGAGATGGGTCATTCTATACCTACTACCAATTCTATTTTCTGAGTGGGGATACCTTAATGTTGTGAAAAGGGTTTGAGTATCACCATGATCAGCAAAGCTGTACTGTCAGGGCCACCCATACTAGGTTGGTTTGCTGTGAACCATCAGACTATCACCAATTCGCACTGGCTAAAGTTGTGATGAAAACTGGCCAAAACCCAGATATGAATAAAGACATGTTTGAGCCCTTCGTCCTGCATTGGTCTAGAAACGGCTGCATCATTGGTTATTGTTGTTATTAAATGCACTGCCAATTATGACCTCCTTGGGATACATTATGCTGTTTTGATTTTCTTATCTGATTTATTCTTAATAAAATTTGATTCCAAACATTCATTGATTCGCTCTCTTTACCCAATTCTCCAATTGTGATCATAATATCTTTACAAGACATCTGCATATTACTATCTTTTCCATCCTCTAAATCTATTCATCTGTGCGAAATAATTTAAGCTCATGGATGTTGCATTCTCCTAGCAACATAACATGCTAGTTACTTACACAGGTTAAAACACTTACACACGTATGAACAAATTTCATGAGGAAAAGTGTTCAATCAAAAAGTTCCATGTAAATAATATCCTCTCTCTCAATGACAGTGAAATTCAATTAAAGCATCATAATGACTCCTTAATTGAGCTAACTTTCATCAATGCTATTTATGCTTCCATTACACTATAGATTTCTTTTGCGGGGCATATCATTAAAAAAATGAAAACGGCTTCTTTGAATATTTGATTAGGAGGCAACTCGGCGTGTTGGTCCTTTTTCCATTTAATTTTACGGTATATTTTATTCATGAAACAACTTATATATGTGACAAGTATGAGTAGATTGAGACCTATGAATGTGGCCCGCTCCAAGAACAAGGCAAAGGACTCGCAAATCAAAACATAACTTGGTTTGGTGAAGATAAACAAATCCCATTTACAGTTATTAAGAATATTAAACTTTCTGAAATGTGGCTCCTCCAACCACCCTCCCGATCCTCCAAATAAATATTGAGACAATAGATAATCAAACATGCAGTATCTGCCATTTATGAAGAACAAGTGTCTGGATATCATTATTATTATTATTACTTGCTAAGCTACAACCCTAGTTGGAAAAGCAGGATGCTATAAGCACAGGGGCTCCAACAGAGAAAATACTTCAGTGAAGAAAGGAAACAAGGAAAAATAAAATATTTTAAGAAGAGTAACAACATTAAAATAAATATCACTTTATAAACTATAAAAACATTAACAAATCAAGAGGAAGAGAAATGATATATAAGATTGAACAGTGTGCCTGAGTGTACCCTCAAGCAAGAAAACTCTAACCCAGGACAGTGGAAGACCATGGTACAGCGGCTATGGCACTACCCAAGACTTCTAGAACAATGGTTTGATTTTGGAGTGTCCTTCTCCTAGAAGAGCTGCTTACTATAGCTAATGAGTCTTTTCTACCCTAACAAATAGGAAAGTGGCCACTGAATAATTAAAGTGCAGTAGTTAACCTTTTGGGTGAAGTAGACTTGTTTGGTTATCTCAGTGTTGTCAGGTATATGAGGACAGAGGAGAATATGTAAAGAATAGGCCAGACTATTCGTGTGTGTGTTTAGGTCAAAGGAAAATGAACCGTAACCAGAGAGAAGGATCCAATGCAGTCCTGACTGTCCAGTTAAAAGACCCCATAACTTTCTAATGGTATTATATATATATATATATATATATATATATATATATATATATATATATGTACATATATGTATATGTATATATACATATATATATATATATATGTATGTATGTATATATATATAAAATATATATATCCAGTCACGCTGAGCGGCATTGCCAGACGTATAATCATTCGGTCTCTCTCGTCCCTTGGGTAGGGGAGGAGATGGAGTAGTCATACACTGGTGGAAAGTGGTACACCGACAAGTTCCTCTATACATTTGCCAAACTTGTGATGACAACTGTATAACCCATGAAACAGTCCACCATCGAATCATATGCTCGTTTCGTTTCACGTATGGAAAATGAAAAATGACGGACACTGACAAGGGTCCACTTTACAGGATAAAGGTAATAGATCCAAGTAGCATGCCAGCATGTTACAAAGTGCTTACTAACAAAATTAAGAGGACTAACCATAGTTCTGCCACTTGGAAAAAATGCTTTTCAAGCAGTGCCCACCACATCTTGTAGTCAAGAAGGAAATGGGTGGGAACTGCACAACTAATCTTAAGTAATTAAATAGTACCGTGGACCCAAAATTCCTTAAAATATGCCTTAATCTTTTGCTACATCGTTAGCTGATGTCGAGGAAGATGACTAGCGGAAGACAAGGTCTGACCAGCCTGGATCAGATGACTCGGAAGACTTCTCAGAAATTTTTTCCCTCTTGTTTTGTTAAACATAGCAAATGTTGTCACGTGTCTTTTCAGAAATATGCTCTAATATCCAAACTGACTACACAAAGATTTTTTATGGTGATCATAAGAAGTTTAAACGATTGTCATCGATATTAATATCTTAAGTACTGGAATATTTCATTTCTATTGTCTTATGTTATGAAATATTTTATTGAATCGCATTTATGAATGAAACTGTATATCCATAGACTCCTTTAAGGAAGGACTGGAACGTTCCCTGCTCGGGGTTTTTAACTTGAGTCTGAAAGATTAACTTGAGTCTGGACTAAAATGACTTCTAGAAGGGCTAGAAACACGTTCTCTGGATCAATATGGGGGTTTTTGAGGATGGTGAGTTCAATAGTAACATTTTCAACACCACCTGGGGTCATATTCAAGGTCTAAAGGTCATTTATCAAGGTCAAATTTGTGAATTTTGGTCATTTTTGCTCGTTTTTTGTGTGTAACTCATAAATGGTGAGAGATAGCTGATTATAATATGAGGCAAGTCTGCAGAGCTGTCCGAATTTAATATATATTGTCATATATCGTCCTTCAAGAAAGGACTGGAACGTCCCCTGATCGGGGTTTTTAACTTGAGTCTGAAGGATTAACTTGAGTCCTGGACTAAAATGACTTCTAAGAAGGGCTAGAAACACGTTCTCTGAGTCAAAATGGGGGTTTTTGAGGACGGTGAGTTCAATAGTGACATTTTCAACACCACCTGGGGTCATCTTCATCATCTTCAAGGTCAAAAGGTCATATTTCAAGGTCAAAATAGTGAATTTTGGTCATTTTTACTCGTTTTTGTGTGTAACTCATAGATGGTGAGGGATGGCTGATTATAATAAGAGGCAAGTCTGTAGTTCTGTCCAAATTTAATATATATTGTCAAATATTGTATTAATCAAACATTCCAAACAAGCCCTAAAACAATGAAACACTAAAATAAGAAATAAAGAACGCTATTTCTCATCACAACAAAACTCAAAGACATTAACATTTAATTAGATGAACATCGCTAGATGGAGAGCTTTTCTTGCCTCCTGAGGCATCTCACAGCCTTTTCTTTGTCACTTACATTGAGAACCTGAGCTTTCAATAGAATGTTGGCTAAAGTCGTACATGCTGCATTATTAGTAGCTAAAGGTGCATCTACAAAAGATAACAATTCAGCAAAATGAAAGCGGTAATGCATTTTAGTCATGGCATGCAAATTATAGGCATTATGTGCAAAAAAGACAGTTGAAATAGTTGGCACACTCAGTCCACCTCTATCCAAATGATCTAAGAACTCAGATGACACCTAGTTACCATCTTCATCATCCATGATATCCTCCATACTAGTGCTATTACAATATTTATGAACAAGGTATCCAGCCAAATATACAACTTTATGCTTAAGGTTATCAGCAGACCTCAAGAGCTCCCGAGTGTCTTGAGAAGTGATCTCGTCAATGAGTTCACTTTGCTCATCTGGGTTTATGGAAGAAGTACAATTCTTGTCGCAATCAAACACACGAGAACTAGATTCTGGCATAATGTCATGCTTTAGAAGTGTCTGCAAATTTGTAACTTTTGCTGCAGCCATAATGTCAACTACATCAATGTAGAAGTTTCCACCACTTCTTTGCCTGGCTTGACCGAAAAACTTTTCCAAGGCTTCATCCACGAATATAGCAGGAAGAACGTAGTCAAAGTCTTTCTCTGCCAGAAGCAATTTGGCAGCAGCCACATTATTACGTGTAGACACAATGAATGCTTCAGCAGTTTGCTTAGTTAACTTCAGCTTACGACCACTACCTCCTTGCCATGTGCAGGTCGATATAATTTGGCAGGCGTCCTCCAACTTCGTGAAAGATGTACAGTCTGCTGTCCAAGGCTGTCTGGATTCGTCACGTAGATGTCTAGCTGAGAAACGGTCTTTCACATTCATCATCTTGAACCACTCACTCATTGTCTGGGTGAGAATGATGGTTCCTTTGCTGATGCCCAATGAATCCTTGAAGGTCTTTAAGGCAGCGACAGTCTTGTCATTGAACACCTGACATACTAAGGGTACGCTCTGGCGTTGAAGGGGTTTGGGGAAAACAGCGGTGTGTGTCAGCTTGGTTAAGCGAATAGGATTAGCTCGGTCGATCTCATAAAGCTTCCGAATATCACTCCAGTAAGCTTTGTACTCATTGCCATGTACAAGAAATGAGAGTGTCTGGCCATCAACAGTAATCCAGTTGTTACGAACATTTTTGAAGATGTGCACGTAGTCGTACACTAAGAACATAGATTGCTCTTGAATGGATAGCACTTGACAACTTCCAGGTCCTCCAAGTTTCGAATAAACACTGCGATTGGTATTGCAATTGTCACATATCAAAGAAATCACAGTACCGCCAGCACCAACTACAGCTGAGGCAGCTTCAGTAAGAAGTTCACTCAGCTTATCGGCAGCTAGCTTTTTGCAGGGTAAAACGCGTGGAATATAGCGTGGACCACCAAAATGGCAGGCAACTTCAACAACCATAGCATGTGAAGCAAGCATTTCATGGTCACTACCCGCTGCAACGTTTTGAGCATATCCTAGAACATGTCCTCCAGAAAATTGCAATGTCTCGATCAGCTTTACTTCATCAAACATTAGATTCACCAAACGCTGCTGCGGCTTAAGCTGGTCAAATAACGTTTTGAGGTTGGAGTCCTGCAGACTACTAGAAAGCACCTCTTTTATCTTTTTTGTTGATGGTAGAATGATTAAGCCAGATCGACGAATCATTTTGTATGCACTGGGTGATATGTTGTGAAGCTGCATTGCGAATATCAGAGTGTCGGTATGAAATCGACGACCATCAGGAGGTATGAACACAAGCCGCAGCTGTGACAGAATGAAGGTTAAATGAGGAAGCTCGTGTGCCTCAGTCATTTTGCAGAGCTGGCTTATTATGTTCTGAAGACTTTCCTGGCTTGTGTACTCATAGGTGTTTACCTGTTCAGTTATGGATCTAATCTGGGACCATTTTGAGAGCAAGCTGTTCTTTTGCAAAGGAAAAAGTCGTTTAGGCACCTCAATGCCATCTTTCTCAACTCTATTCAAGAATAGGAATCCAAAAGGTGAGTTGACTTGTTGTAGATGAAAGAACTGCTTGACAGTTTGTCCAGTAGCGTCAGTTCTTGATAGGTAGAGATCTTTCTGGTCTTTTATGACGTTAAAACCAGGAAAATAGGAGCTAATTTTGGCGCGAAATTGGTCGAAATCTCGGATTTTGTCTGCAGCCTCAGCAGCTGCATGCACCTTTTTAGCTCTTGATTGTGATGTAGAAGATGATGATGGGCGTGGGGCTGAGGTAACCTGCTTCAAAGCTGATTTTAGTATTCCAGGAAATATTGATGGAGGTTGTTTGGGTCGCTTGCCACCCTTAACTGACACCCATTCACAATTGAAATGTGTCTCACAAATATATATCTCCTTCAAGCATCTCAAGCTTTCTTTCTCATTCGGCATTGCCAATATCCATCTCTCCCTCTCCTCAGGATCTTTTGGGAAGGATATGACTTTTACATAAGGTGTCCCATCATAGTTCCCTTTACAACCAAAGCAGCTACAGTGACGTGGCATATTGTGAGATCACCAGCTGGACCGTTTCTATAACAAAAACAGAAACAAAACACATTAGTCAGTGAGATTTGAACAGAAAATGGGATTTGCATAGAAAACGAGATAAAAACAGGAAAAGTTGTGGGAGCAAAATGATCTTGAAATTTGAAAATACGTAACATATGTCAATTTAAAAAAAAATCAGGCATGAAGTCTCTCAGACTCAAGTTAAAAACCCCGAGGTCCTGACGTTCCAGTCCTTCCTTAAAGGAGTCTATGTGTATATCAGATTATTTGGAATAACCAAGTAATACATGCACGTGTAGTTCTGTGGTGAATGAAGCCATAATAGCTGTAACCAAATGAACATCATTCACAGCCAGTGTTGTCATTTATATATAATTTTGAATTTGTAAATCGATGTATCATTTCAAATTTGATATAAACATCATATATGTATAATTTTGAAGGGGGTTAAATGGTCTTTCCAACTATATGAAATAATACTAGCCAAGAGAAAAAGGTAAGTTTATTTTCAACCATTTCGATAGAATAACATTTTCGTTGTAAAAGTGCGACGTTTTCTTTACATATGAAACAATAAAATAATTTTATTTAATTCGTTACTTTTCTTTTGATATTTGTGTTATATGTAAAAATAAATATGATTTAATATAATTTCCAGTGATATACATAAGTTAGCAATTGATAAAGTATATAAAGTAGCAGCCACCCGCCATTTCTGTATATGCAAAAATGCCTCTATATTTACGGACAACCTGAGGCAAGAGCCCGTGTCTTACACAATGGTAAGGCAATCTGACACACACACACACAATGCATCTATATGAACACAAGGTAGCCAACTCCAAAGGCGTTTTCTGAAAAATCCACTTTAAATTCGTCATAAAATTCTGAAAACGAAACCACTTTCAAACCTTTTGCATATCTATCTAAATATTCAGTCGTCATTATTGAAAGGTCGCGCACACTAGTTATATAGAAAAAAAAAAAAAACATGATTAACGAATTGACAGGCCTTCAGGATGTAAAAAAAAAAGAAAAAATAAAGAAATGTGTTTGAAATAGCTCTGGAGAGTACAATATTCTCATCACGTTTCCAAGAAATTTTAATAAACTTCATAATTATGTACACTCTTTCTTTGACTCGATTCAAGTCTTATATGTTCTAGATTTGGTTTTTTCAAGTCCAAATAGGTACAGTTGGACACAGGAATTCCTGACACACCTTGCTCCAAGGAATTGCACTCTCACACGCCTTTACTGTGCTGTAAGTTCCAGTCCATAGCCCAGACCACCACTTCTGTCATCTCTCCCTTCAATATCTGTTTAGTTACTCGTCACGCAGTAAGGGTGTGACTGGGCGTAATTCACCAGAGCAAGGTGAACCAGCAATTCCTGTAGCCATTGTACCTATTCCGACTTATATGGCCTTGAGTTGTTTTGTATACAAAAATGAAATTTGGAGATAGGGTGAAAGCAGATGTACTAGGGGTTTTGGTAAAAGAGAAATAAACTAGAATTGGGTTTTGTAAAGAAAGGTAACATCAAAGTTTTCACTAATTCTAATAAAGGTGAAGAAATGAGAAATGTCATAATCAGCAATAATCCGCTAAAACTGTCACATAGTAATATATAAATACATACATACATACATGCATACACACATACATGCATACATACATAGATACATATATACATACATACATACAGCAACAACAACAAATGCAACCGTTTCTGTCTACTGCAGGACAAAGGCTTCAGAGATGTCCTTATTCATGCTTGAAATTTGGCTAATTTTCACCACCGCCATTATCAATCATTGCTGATTGCTAATGGGAATCTTTATTCTGATCACTCATAACAAACCAACCTAGTATGGCTGGCCCAAAACTTTCACCACATTAAGGTATCCCCATTCAGTAAGGCAGGTACAGCAAATGAGACTAGAGGGAACCAGAGGCTCTTCTGTGGTTTTGCAGATTTAGAGAAGCCTTATGGTAGTATACCAAGAGAAGTGATGTTTTGTGCTTGACGGAAGAGAAATCCACACGTTCAGTATGGCCAAGTGAAAACCCATATTTTGAGACAACGCCTTGTGACTCACAACAGCCGCCATGTTAGAAAACGCACCAAAATCCACTGTGTAAAGGAGGGAGGATAGGAGCACTGAAGTAGTCCAGTCCAGCCAGCAATCAGAGTCAATAAAAGGTCGGTTTGACCTTACAGCAAATCCCCACGGGGTCTGGCGTTCACCTACGACATTCTATCTTTAGAAATGGTCAGATATCCACCAAGCAGCAGAGGCCCCCGACTCTGAAACTGACGCCATCCAGACATGGTGTAGATGGAACCTTCGAGGAAGGCAGGAGATTGTCTGACTCCTTCTATACTGTTATAAGCTCCAAAACCGAAGAAAGAGAGCAGAGACCAAGAGACCAGCCCACAGCCGGAGAAGATAGGAAGCAGCAAGGCGCCTTTTAGAGGGGCGAGATAACCCACTATAAGTAAAGTTCAAACAAAAGAGCGGAAAGGGCAAATAAAAGGGGTCCTGTATGTCCTGCGAACTATCCTTAGTCCAACCATAGAAGACTGATAATTAGTTTCACTAGATAAGAAATTTACCTTGATTAACTCGTTAAATGGAAAATTAGGATGAATACCATATTTCTGTTAGACAGATATAAAAAAAACTACTAAACTTCTTGATAGATGGCATAAAGTCAATGGGCAATCAGATGACTATTTAGAGTAAAAAATAAATGAATATTTCGACTGTATAGAAGGTAATATCCTAGAAATAAAGCTACGTTCGAAGGTATGTATTTAAATGAATGTAATACAAGGTCAACCCGAAAAATGTATCTCCAAATGATTAAGAGACCTCATTAAAGTATTGAAATATAAGACAATATGATACGAGAACATTTGGTAAAGTTTTTGGGTACTATTGGTAATTGATATATAGAAGCTCTTAGATGATTTAACCTTAACCAGTGTACTGAAATGATTTACAAGATTCATAAAACAAAAAGGCCAGCCGAGGAAAAAACAAGTATTTATTTCATTTTATAAGCAATGCATTAGGTGCTATTTGGTGTCACAAAGGTTAACAAAGTTTTAATTCTAAATGATAGACTGGATAAAATAATAACTGATAAAAAGTTGAATAGTTGAATTAACTTAATCAAGTTAATATTAATGGATATGAAGAAAGGGACGATTAACAGAAGAAAGGAAGGTTTGGTAAAGATTACATAGATGATGAGAGTGTCACAACGTGTTGTGGATGGATGGTGGGGAGGGAGTGAGGAGGGAGTGAGGAGGGATTAAGGGGAACTTGTTAGGGGAAAGAAGATCAAGAAGGAGGCTAAGTATTAGATAGTGAGATAAGGTGAAGAATGATATAGAGAGAAGAGGTTTGGTGGAAGAGGATGCCTTTAATCAAAGCCACTGCAGAAGGCACATCAGGCAACTAAATTCTTAATATAGGGATATGGGTGGGAAAGAAGTCGACTCAGAAAGGAACATACTGTACGTACATACATGCATCTAAATATATATATATATATATATATATATATATATATATATATATATATATATATATATATATATATATATATATACATACATATATATATATATAGGTGTGTTCAAGTAACGTAACACACTAGAAATTTGACCGTGAGAATATCAAGGCATACAATCAAATGCCATAGATACTAATGAAAAGATTCCCCATCTTCATTATTGTCATTGTTAATGGTATTGAGCGACAATACCACAATAGAGCAGAAGGTTTGAAATAAAGATTTCTTCATGAAATCCTCATTGGTGATTCCAAAGAGGAGAATGAAACCATTGGATTCTGAGAGAATACCAAATCTCGAACGCTAAAGTAGTATTAGAAGTCAGACCAGTAATTAGAGTCGTTACCATTTGCAATATAAAGTAAATTTAGTATATATATATGCATACAAAAAATATACATAAATATAGACATATACACAAAGGCAGAGAGAGAGAGAGAGAGAGAGAGAGAGAGAGAGAGAGAGAGAGAGAGAGAGAGAGAGAGAGAGAGAGAGAGAGAGAGAGAGCTGACATGCTGGCAAATATATGACAAAAGCAATAAGAATAAATTGAATGCCCCGTAGGCGCCATTATAAAGGTTATTGCATCACTACATCTCTTATTGGTACTACTGCTACATGGCCTAAATGTTTGGGGTCCCACTCTCGCGAGAGAGAGAGAGAGAGAGAGAGAGAGAGAGAGAGAGAGAGAGAGAGAGAGAGAGAGAGAGAGAGAGAGAGAAAGTATCTCTACAGCTTCAAATTATTTCCTATCTTTATTGCACCTAATTCTACAGAATTTTCCCCAATAGATATTGTCTTTTCCTCTCAGACATTGTCTTCGGGAGACAAAGGAATTTTTATCGCCTTGATGATAATATCTAGCGATGGGCAAATGTTACTACACGCATTTACTTTTTTATAACAAATTCTTATGCATATGAATAATGGATTTAGAAATTAATAAATTATTGTATAAATAATAATAATAATAATAATAATAATAATAATAATAATAATAATAATAATAATTGTTATTGTTATTGTTATTGTTATGCCAAGTGAAGATGCAAGAAAAGAAAAAGAATTCACAACGCCAAGGGATCCAATAAAGAAAGAAGTCTATATCTGAAAAGAAACGGAGAAGTAAAGGTAAACTTTAAAAAATACATAACAAAAAATCAAGCAACATGTGATGAAATGAAAATCAATCAGGCAACCTTAGACAAATAAATCCCAATTAAATAACATAAACTATGAAACGAGATTATGTTAATCCGCTCAACGAATAAACATCTGCACCGAGTTTAAGCTTCTGAATCCCTTCACAAGGACGCAGCTGCCAAATTATCATAATCTCATGCCAGGTAAATTCAAGGAATATATGATAGCGTGTCACAATCGTTGGAAATAACACAGGTATATTTTGCTAAAGTCTAAATAGATATTTTAGCGCTTTCGTATTTCCGGATATGTCCAGTTTTGATGATAAAAATAATTAATTACTTTAAGACTCTTAATCATTGCTAAAAGTCTTTATAATTAGTAGTTTTATTTTAATTCTCTGAAAATCGAGAAATTCTACAGTCATATTTTCCATTGAATTCATTGGAAATGTCTCTGGCTGGTAATCTGTTGGACGAGAGTTCAAGACCCACTGAAGCTCGATAGTTTCCAATAGTGTTTGCGATATCACCTTACCTCTGCGCTAGGGATTGAGGTATTGGGACCTTATAGGTTTACCTGCTGAGTCATCAGCAGCCATTGCCTGGTGCTCGCTTGGGTAGAGATAGGGCTTGGGGGCTGATCATATGTATAAATGGCCAATCTCTTTGGCATTGTCCTGCTCTTGGCCTCAGCCATTCATGAGTATATAAAACTTTTAAACCTTTGAAATAGACTTGACAGTTATTTGCCTTATTTGTTGCTTGCAATAATTCATTCATTCATTCAGTCTCTCTCTCTCTCTCTCTCTCTCTCTCTCTCTCTCTCTCTCTCTCTCTCTCTCTAAGTCTTTCAAATGTTCCATGTTATCTAAGATTAATCTGTTGTTGCTATTCCTATAATCTCATCCAAGCTTTCATCCATACGAGGCGAGAGAGATCCGACGCAGTCCGAAAGCATTCTTACTAAACATTCGTGGCAAAGATCAGGGCACCCTATTTAATATGTACAGTATGTCATTTTTAGGGGGGAGCCATGTACCAACCGTGTTTCACACAATCGTACATAGTAACTACATTTCTCTTTTTTGTATGTATTATTCTTTGTATCTTCGCTCTCCCCTCGCACTGAAAGCGACTTGTATCAACCTGTCTGTTTTTCTTATCGTTAATAGTTAACAGAACCGGTTGCCGGTTGGACATGAAATAGCCTGTTATATTTTAGGGCCTTCTTGCCCGGACTTGATGTATATATAAACTGGATGTTCTGTAATAAAGTTACTCAGTTGCTTTCATCTTGCCTTTTGAGTCACAGCCTCTCTCGGCCCGTCACAATGTTGATTGTTACATCCCTCATAGCAAACATCAATTCCTCCTGTATACTGTTACTCGGTAAGTTCTAATGAACTACTACAGTCTGAATAAGTAACTGTTTAGGAAACTTATTATTACTATCATATCTACGAGCCAAGCTATAACCCTAGTTAGAAAAGTAGGATGCTATAAGTCCAAGGGCTCCAACAGGGAAATATAACCCACTGAGACAAGGAAAAAGGGAAATAAATAAACTACAAAACTAATAAAGAACAATCAAAATAAGATATTTGACAAAAATTACCAGCATTAAATTAGATCTTATACATATAAACTATAAAAACTTAAAAAAAAAAAAAAAAAAAAAAAAAAAAAAAAAAAAAAAAAAAAAAACCAAGAGAAACAAGATAGAATATTATGCCCGAGTGTACCCTCAAGGAAGACAACTCTAACCGAAGAGGAAAGTAGCCCCTGAACAATTAAATTGCAGTAGTTAACCCCTTGAGCGGAGAAGAATTGTTTGGTAATCTCAGTGTTGTCATGTGTACGAGAATAGATGAGAATTTGGAAAAAAATAGGCCACACTATTCGGTGTATGTGCCTGCAAATGAAAAATAAGCCGTAACCAGAGAGAGGGCCCCAGTGTAGTACTGTCGACCCCGTCAAAGTATCCAATAACTCTCTTGCGGTAACCGTTCTGTTAGTTCTATATTCCTGTGCTCCTCTCCCTCCCCTTTCTCTTGACACCAAACATGACGGTTTTCCACCAACTTTGAAAATCCTTTGTTCTCATCAATTCATCGTTAATTACTAACCAATAACGGCAAGAAGTATTCTGTTGACTGCACCGTTGAGTTCTCCTGTCTCTCCCCTTTCATTTGACACTAAACACGACTGATTCTGTCAACTTTGAAAATCTATTGCTTCCGTTAATTAATCGTTAATTACTAATACTAAAATCACTGAATCAAGTGCGCCATTGTTATCTCCAGACCCTCCTGTTTTACTCAACACCAAACACAGCTATTCTATGTGAACCTCTAGAGATGATTGTTTTCTATTTAATTACTGATTGAAACCAAAAAAAAAAATCAAAAATAAAAACTAGAGGGGCAGTCAGTAGAGCGCAGACCTCCACCTCGGCAGCTAATTTCTCGATCTTTTGCTCGACCTTGACCTTTGACCTTAACATGCATTAATTGGTGTGGATTTCCATACACTCAAATATGAACTAAGTTTGAAGCCTCTGTGACAACGATGTCCAAACTTGTGGCTGATTACGTGATATGGACGTTTTGCTCGTCCATGACCTTGACTGTTGACCTTCCAAAATTTAATCCTTTCCAGCTCTTTACACAACAGTTCTAGATCCCTGTAAGTTTAATTACTTTACAATCAAAATTGTGGCCGTATAGTTGATGACCGGAATTTGACCATTTGCTAGACCTTGGCCATGGACTCGACCTTGACCTTCAGCCTTAACAACATGTAGTAATTGGAGTGGATTTTCATGCAATCAAATATAAACCAAGTTTGAAGTCTCTGTGACAACGAGGTCCAAACCTATGGCTGATTACGGGAATAGAATATTTTGCTTGACCATGACCTTTGACCTTCCAAAATTTAATAATTTCTAGTTTTTTACATAGCAGTTAATCCCTGCAAGTTTCATTACTCTACGACTAAAATTGTGGCCAGGAAGGTATTCACTAACAAACAAACACACAAAAATGTGGTAAAACATAACCTCCTTCCAACTTCGTTGGCGGAGGTAAAAACAGGCTGAGAGCATCGATGCAGGTATCTATCTAGCATACACATACCAAGTTTCATTCAGAATAGTACCTCGAAAATTATTTATTATTTAATAAATTATTAGTTGAAGGTATGACACAACTTTGCTCAGTGATCAATATGTGCTCTCTTTTAGTCTACCAGCAGAACTTTGACGCTGACCCGACGCTTATCAATAGTTGTCGAAATTTCATTGTCCTTCAGTCTTTACTGAAGTACAAATTAATGAGATGTAATTTTGGGAAAAAACGCTAAGAGTATCGATAAATAATGGCCCGTAAAATGTACCTGCCAGATTTCATGCTGATTTGGTCACGAATAACGGAGGAGTAGGCAAAAAATTATAATGTACACACCAAGAACTACAAGAACAGGAATAGCGTCTTGACAGACCTTCAGCCTGTAAATAAGAAAGAAAAAAAATACGAGCAGAGCCATTACTAGCAATGTAAAAAAAAATTTCCGATGACCAAGAACCTACTTACTCAACATTCCTTACATTAATAAGTCATACAGTCATACTTAGTCTATTTCTGTATTCACATTTAAAAATTACATTTGATTGAACTCTCCATATTCCAAGTAAAATCTTTCAAGTTTTTCAAAATTATCATATCCACTCAATTAGCGCTGAATTTTCCTAACTATTTTACCTCTCCAATGTCCCACTAAATATTCTATCTTATCTCGTCTTCGTTTTACACTGAACACCAATCCCGCTTTTTACCGAGGCCCTGTGGTCGTTTTATTCTCATTATCACGGTTTCTTAGCCAAAACTATATATTCTTACAAAACTTGGTATTTTCTAACTAGTGTACCCAAGCCGTCATGAATGAATTCTAAATATTCAGATAGATAGATATGCGCACACACACAAATTCAACCCTTCCCAACCTGTTGGTTCGGCAATTTGTGGGAGAGTAATGGTTTCCAAGTGTATCTTTTTGGGCTCAGGCCATGTCATCCTGATGGAAGGTTCCTTCAGTGGCTTCCTAAGGGTATATATGACTACAGTAGATATTCCCAGAGCATTAAACTAAAGCTTTCACAGAATTCTAACTTCTGGCGCGAGTACCCTTAAGGTTTCCCTTTAGGAGATCGTATAATAACAGGGGACATAAACTTGACACGCCACATAGCTATCTGCACCCCACATAGCATTTACGCTTCGAGGGGGAAGTTGGTGGCAAGATATGGGAGGAGCCATTACAAAGTTCTCCTCCTCCGTTACTGTTATGGTACTCGGATGACGTCATAAACGACGCCATCTTGGCAGACGTCATAACCGCCCGCGTCCTCCATTCCTTCTCTAGTAGCATCTATGACCAGGTGTTTTTTCCCAGTTGTTCGCTATTTACTGCCAGCATGTCGCAATCTTCAGCTTCTTCTGCCTCTGGAAAGTTGCGTACCATATTCTTATATTGTATAAATTAGCTCTGGCCGTAAAGTAACACCTTTTTATCTTTAAATACCGTGTTTTGTGGCGGAGCTGTTGCCTAACCGGAAGCGTCCTTGATGCTGTTGTTCGCTTCTCATGGTTTATTTAGTTAGCCAGAACGACTATCCCAGTTTCTTAACTAAGTCTTCATTGCTAGGAATTAGTTATATTATGCCGATAGTATTCTTTAATTTCGGCGAGTGTAGATAGCCGAATTTATGACGCTAGAGTTGCTAGCTCAGTCCCCTAGGCTCGCTAGCCTAAGCGTTTTAGTTTACTTTCATGTATGATATAATAAGTGTTCCTGGTGTTATTTTATTAAATGAAGATATTAGGCATTTATACATATAAGATTCAGTGATTACACATGGGTTTTTCTCCTTCTAGAAAGTATACAAGGGGTTTTGATGATCTTGGTAGTCAATTCCTTTGCCCCTAACCTACGGCTTAGGGGCTTTTGTATACTTTCACACCTCCCCGGTTACCTTTGCCTAAGGTAATCTCTCCTCCCTCTGAGGTAGCCTAGGCTACATCCTAGCCCTCCTTACCTTGAATGTACTCAAGTGAGGTTGGGCTAGGATTTTCTTTCCCTGTCCAGAGCTATAGTTCATGAGCTTTGAGTTAGGGTCAGAACCTCAGAGTATCAGTCGTTTGCCCCCAGCTACCTCTTTAGGTGAATGAACTCTCCTTTTGGTCTCTGCTAGACGGCAAAGCCAGGGGGCTCTGCCCTCCCCCCTAGGCCACACCTAGTAGGGTTACGACCCTTCCTCCCTGTGGCCTAGCGACTTGTCCTATGCCTGCCTTCTCCGGGCTAGGGGATATGCTTCCCCTAGCCTAGGTTAGGCAGGCCCTGGTATTCCGTTTCTTTATAGTTTGGGACGGTACGACCATGCCGTTCTCTTACTGTACGAATCCACCCTAGGCTGGAGAATGTACTCTTCCTATACCTGGGATGGCGCCGGTACTGAAACAGAATCCCCTTTAGGGTGCTGGGGAAGGCTCACAGCAACCCCCACACTCCTTCACAGGACCCTTTCCCCTCACCCTCTGTCCTTTGGTGATGGCCTAGCCATCACACCTCTGTCCACCGTCCTACAACTCGACCGAGTGCCGGCGGGTTGTGGGGTCGGCCTGGTCCTTTCGCCTGCTAGTCCAAGCTGCTTAGCTTCCCACATATAGTTGAACTATGAGATAGCGTAACGACAGGTCGGTCTGCCAGCGGGAGACTTCCATGCTATCTTAGAGTGTTCTTCGGTCCTCCCTTGGACCGCCACCCGTAACCTTAGCTGACCACCGGCTGAGTTACGGCTGGATGGAAGCCTGATCACACTCTTCCTTCCATTTGAACCCTCCCTCTTGAGGAAGGAGAGGTTAGGGTAGTGAGCTGCCGCCCTTCACTCTCCCTTCCTCTATGCTTTCTCTCTCTCTCAATCAAGTGCCAGTCCACTGTCGCACAACTCTGCCGGCAACAGCCGACAGCGTAGTCTAGGTCTCCTCTCAGTCTCAAAGATTGATGTCAGGGTAGGAGTACCTACAGCTGGTTACCTGCCGGCTGCCGACATGTCGGCGATCTGCCATCAATTCCTGAGGTCGTGTCCCTTTCCCCGCCACATAGACTGATGGCTGGAAGGGGTTACCCTCAATCGGAGACCCGCCGGGGCCCGGTGGCCTCCGACGCGTCAGCAGGCTGCCGGCTCCACCTAATTCATATTACGACAGTGGGCTGTCACCTTTCTGTAACCCTGCCGGCAGTGTGCCGGCAGTGTCTGTTGTATGGCTGTATGCGATAGCCAGTACATCTGTGGTATAGTACATACCCTAGACAGAAAACTATGGTGTATAGTTATGCAATAGATATTTTCTAGCATACTCTGTACATCCATGTACAGTCCCTTGCCGGGACCTATTCAAATTAGGGATAATTATTTCCCCTTTTCACTATGCTGAATGATCTCAGCTCTCTCCCTTTCACCATTGCTAATACCTCGGAGGAAGTACTAGCTATGCTACTCTATCCCTACTGGATAGCTTCCCCCTTAGGGCTTATCCTAACGAAAGCCCTAAAGTTAGTAATGGTGTAAGGTCACGGCAATTGGCTGGGCGGGATTCACAAGTATGTGTCTTTCCTGCTTCATTTCCAGCTTACCTATCCTAAGCTTACACTTGGAAAGGAATCTTATACTGTAATTGAGATTACTTTAAGACTAATCTAATATTACTTTAAGTCCATCATTATAGACTTCAAAATACTCATGTACCCCTTTCTTCTTTACAGGAGGAGAACATCCGGTGTGAGAGCGCCTTCTGCAGCGTTTGGCGCCGTGACTTCTACGGCCACCTGGCATGCCAAACCCACGCCAGCTGCTCCGTCACCCAGGGATCTCTGAGGTACTGGTGTGCACAGTCTGCAAGGACCTGCTCAACGAGGCGTTCGAGACTCCCCAGTCTGCGGAGTCAAGGGACATCGCTACTGAGAAACTACACAAGTGGGTGCGTGGTTTCCAGAAGAACGCCACAGGGCCCTATCTCCCCAGTGAGAAGATGAGAGCTATGCTCTTCCCTAAGGCATCTGCGGTTGCCGTCATCCCCAAACCGGAGATCCCCTGTGTCCAACTGATGGTCGACCCAGACGTTTTGGACGCACTCCAGGACATCCATCTCGACGATGATGAAAGGATGTCAGAGGTGTCGGACACCACCGAGAGGACCCTGATGGCCGAGGGTCGAGAAAGGAACCTACAGAGGCTCCTGACTCCGAAGAAGAAGGCGCCCCTGCACCCTTTATCGCTTCCGTAGTCATCTTGGAACCAGTCCCCTCTACATCGTCCACTCCTATGCCCACAAGAGCAGACGACTCCATGCACAACTTCCAGGCCATGATAGCGGTCCTTAAGGAGAGGCTCCGCAAGAGGGACAAGGACTTAAAAAAAGAGATCCTCCGTTTGACGAAGCAACCTCAGAGGAAGATCAATGTGAAGGACCTTCCAACCTGCTCTGTGACGAACCCATGTAGGAATGCTGAGCACATGCCTATCACTAGTGGCAGGATCTTCGTGAACGACAAGCTAGGCGCCGTCCCCCTTGAAGAGGTGGAATTCTGGCCTAGCTTTGAGGAGCACCCGGACTGCTACATTCGCCTCAAGTCTGAACCTGTTTCCAAGGAGGAAACCGAGCCGAAGGAAGTCATTGTGTTTGACTACGCGAAGGCTCAATCTCTGCTAGCCAGTTGTTTGAAGGACAAGGGCTACACCAACTCCAAGGTGCCGGCCCTGAGCAAGAAACACCCATCTTTTCTTGCTCCAAACACCATGGTCTTGCCCTTCGTGGAGAAGTCCCTTCTAACAGTTTTGAAGGCGGTGGAGGAAGGGAAACCCTGCCCTACGTTGGAGGAATGCAGGCCCCTCTCCCTCGCCCTACCCCCTGACGACAAGAACTGGAAGGACATCCAGTTAACTTTCTCCGTGGGAAAGTTGGAAGCCGACATCGCTGGACGTCAGTTCAGTGAGAACCTCCCCAAGCTCTCCGGATATCTTCTTCGTCGGGAGCAGGATATGAAAGAGAGGCTGGCCACCTCCCTTTCTCTCCAGGTGCTCATGGAGATGATGGCTGGGGAACAGCGGACCCCAGGCGTCTACATGGTCTTGGCCAAGACCCACCTCGCTACCCTGAAGAAAGACTTCTATAGCTTTGTCAAGGCACGGATAGCCTGCAGAGAGTTCGTGTTTGCGAATGCCACTGTAAAACACGAACCAAGGAAGCTGATTTCCTCCAATATTTGGGGGAAAGATCTCTTTCCCAATGACCTCGTGAAAGAGATCATTGACAAGGCCGCCACAGAGAACCGGAACCTTCTCCAAAAGTGGGGCATGTCAGACAAGAGGAAATCTTCTCAGGATGAGGCCCCCTAACCGAAGAAAGACTTCTATAGCTTTGTCAGGGCACGGAGAGCCTGCAGAGAGTTCATGTTTGCGAATGCCACTGTAAAACACAAACCAAGGAAGCTGATTTCCTCCAATATTTGGGGGAAAGATCTCTTTCCCAATGACTTCGTGAAAGAGATCGTTGACAAGGCCGCCACAGAGAACCGGAAACTTCTCCAAAAGTGGGGCATGTCAGGCAAGAGGAAATCTTCTCAGGATGAGGGCCCCCAACCGAAGAAGAAATCCAACAAGCCAAGACCACAGCAGCGTCAGGCTAAACATCAGCTTCTGGCAACCGCTGCTCCCCAGTTGGTGGCTCAGCCCCAACAAACCTTCCAACTGGTACCCCAGCCGGTGGTGACTCAGTCACCAGCCTTCACGCCCGCCTACGAGAGGCAGTCGACTACTTTTCGTCCCAGAGGTAGAGGCACCGGCAGAGACTCCTTTCGACGTCCCTCCAGAGGGAGAGGAGGAAAGGGAGCAAGCGGCCAAGGTGGTAAACCCTTGGGCAACCAGAAGCAATGAGATGCTTCCGGTGAAAGGAAGACTCCGCCTCTTCCAGGATCGTTGGACCTTCGATCCCTGGGCTCACAGCATCATTAAGAACGGACTAGGATGGAGCTGGGAAACACCACCACCAGCTTTCCACCCATTCTTCCAACACTCCACCCGCGTTCTGGAAGAATACGTCCAAGAGCTCTTGAACAAGAAGGTGATCAAGAGGGTAAAGTCCATCAGGTTCCAAGGAAGACTATTCTGTGTTCCCAAGAAGGACTCCGACAAACTCAGAGTCATTCTGGACTTGTCCCCTCTCAACAAGTTCATAGTGAGCGTCAAGTTCAAAATGCTGACTCTTCAGCACATAAGAGCAATACTGCCTCAAAAGGTATACCTAGTCTCGATAGACATGGCGGACGCCTACTGGCACATTCCAATGAATCGCCAGACCTCCTCCTACCTAGGATTCAGGCTTCAAAAAAGACAGTACGCCTTCAGAACCATGCCCTTCGGGCTAAACATAGCCCGAAGGATATTCACGAAGCTCGCAGAGACAATCGTTCAACAACTACGCCTACAAGGCGTCCAGGTGATGGCTTACCTGGACGATTGGCTGGTGTGGGCAGCATCAGAAGAAGAATGCCTGCAAGTTTCCACAAAGGTGATCCAATTCTTGGAACATTTGGGCTTCAAGATCAACACCAAAAAGTCTCGACTTTCTCCAGCTCAGAAGTTCCAGTGGCTAGGTATTCATTGGGACCTTCAGTCTTTCCATTCCACTAAAGAAGAGAAAGGAAATAGCAAGATCTGTCAAGAGACTTCTCAAATCCAAATGGATTTCAAGACGACAACAGGAACGGGTGCTCGGCTCCCTTCAGTTCGCTTCAGTGACAGACCCAGTGCTAAGAGCACAGCTAAAAGATGCATTGGGAGTCTGGAGAAGATACGCATCAAACGCTCGAAGAGATCTCAAGAGACCTCTGCCGACCCGGCTCCGATTACTCCTCAAGCCGTGGTCGGAGGCAAAAAATCTGAAAAGATCGGTACCTCTTCAATTACTGCCTCCCTCGGTCGTTATCCATACGGACGCATTGCTAGAAGGGTGGGAGGGTCACTCCCATCAACGTTAAGTTCAAGGAACATGGTCTCCCCTATTCAAGACGTTTCACATCAACATCTTGGAGGCTATGGCAGTCCTTCTCACCCTGAACCTGGCTGTCCCCACGTCCCTCAGTCCACATTCGACTGACCCTGGACAGCGACGTCGTGGTTAGACGTCTCAACCGTCAGGGCTCAAGATCGCCCTAACTCAACCAAGTGTTGCTGCCCATCTTCCGCCTGGCGGAGAAGAAAAGATGGCACCTCTTAGCAGTTCACCTACAAGGATTCCGCAACGTGACGGCAGATGCTCTATCTAGGACAGCCCCGATAGAGTCAGAATGGTCCCTAGACGCAGGCTCATTCTCCTTCATCTCCCAAGAAGTCCCAGAACTGCAGATCGACCTCTTCTCAACGAGTAACAACAAGAAACTTCCTCACTACGTGGCCCCATACGAGGACCCCCGAGCGGAAGCGGTGGACGCCATGTCCCTGGATTGGAACAGATGGACCAAGATTTACCTGTTCCCTCCACCCAACCTTCTGTTAAAGGTCCTCACCAAGCTGAGATCCTTCCAAGGAATAGCGGCCCTAGTGGCTCCCAAGTGGCCCCGGAGCAACTGGTTCCCATTGATCCTGGAGTTACAACCCAGGCTATTTCCCCTGCCGGACCCAGTTCTAACCCAACAAGTTCAGAAGTCGACTGTCTTCGCTTCATCAAAGAAAACCCGAGACCTTCATCTCATGATTTTCTCTCCCTAGCCGTCAAGAAGAGGTTTGGGATCTTAAAGGAAAGCTTAGACTTCTTAGAGGAATATAAAACAAAATCTACCAGAAGGCAATATGAGTCATCTTGGAAGAAATGGGTGGCTTTTGTCAAGGCTAGAAATCCTAAGGAAATATCAATGGATTTCTGTTTATCCTTCTTCATTCACCTTCATGGACAAGGCTTGGCAGCCAACACGATTTCCACCTGTAAATCGCCCCTAATAAGACCCTTACTATATGCCTTCCAAATAGACCTGTCTAGTGACATTTTCAACAAGTTGCCGAAGGCATGTGCTAGACTCAGACCTGCACCCCCTCCGAGACCCATCTCCTGGTCTCTTGACAAAGTGCTCCATTTTCCCTCAAGTTTGGACAATGAAACTTGCCCTCTGAAAGATTTGACTCAAAAAGTGATTTTCTTATTTGCTCTAGCCTCGGGGGCTAGAGTCAGTTAAATTGTGGCATTATCAAGGGAAGAGGGCCAGATCCAGTTCGCAGAAACAGGCGAGCTCACCCTCTTTCCTGACTTAACGTTTCTCGCTAAGAATGAGCTACCCACCAAAAGGTGGGGTCCCTGGAGAATCTGCCCTCTGAGGGAAGATGTCTCCCTGTGCCCAGTTGAGAGCCTAAAGGTCTATCTTCGAAGAACTTCAGACTTCGGTGGAGGACAGCTTTTTAAAGGGGAAACATCGGGTTCTGACTTGTCACTTAAACAACTAAGGGCGAAGAGCACCTACTTTATTCACAGAGCGGATCCTGACAGTACACCTGCAGGTCACGATCCCATGAAAGTCGCCTCTTCCCTGAATTTCTTCCAGTAGATGGACTTTGAAAGTCTTCGATCATTCACGAGCTGGAAGTCTTCCAGAGTGTTCTTCAAACATTATGCGAAGCAGATGCAAGAACTGAAACGCTTCGTGGTAGCTGCAGGTAGTGTGTTAAAACCTGCTGTTTAGTGCTGCGATGAACAGTGAGTTATATGGGACTCTAACTCTAAGGGTGTTTGTGTTGACCCTAGTGCGCAACATAGTGAAAATAGTGCCACCGAGTGACACTACGGACTGTTCTTATACTTAGGTGAAGTCACATAGACTAAAACACTTGTGCCACGTGTTCTAAACATGAAGTGTATATAAGACATTCTAGAAAGACTTTATAATTCCTATGGAATTAACGTGTGTGATGTTTTCCTTTTCAGATACCACAACTATTTCTATTAATGTCCCAAGTCTATGTAATTAATTTGCATTCCATTACAATTTACATTTATTTATTTTTTGTATGCTAATTCTTATTTATGCCCAAATAAAAGAATCTGCTGTACTCGTGCGTCTTATTTCGCCCTAATATTGTAATAAAATACTGTTTGAGAGTTTTAATATCCCTCTATACTGTATAGAAATATCTGAACAATGAAATACTATTGTTCCTCCATTTAAACAAACTCATCTAGACTAAGGTAATTTGTTCCAACACGTTTTACTTACATTATCTTCTACCTTGCTCTTTGACCGGCAGGTACTTCATGATGCTGGGTGAGTTTCTTTATCAAGTAACTTCGAGACTTTCCATAAGTCCAATAGGACTCATCCCTGCCAGGGGGCCAGGAAGCGGTAACATAGTACATGTTTATCTGAGGTGACATTTACCGGTAATGTCACAAGGTCTCTGGGGTCATTAGACCAAAGGAATATTGTCTAGAAGTCGAAGGCACTACTGAGGGGAGAAATCCATGATACATTAATTCTCTGGTACACTTCCATCAGGACGACATGGCCTGAGCCCAAAAAACGGATTTTGAGCGAAGCGAAAAATCTATTTTTGGATGAGATAGCCATGTCGTCCTGATGGACCCGCCCTTTTCTCTATTTAGGCCTTGGCAGGCCCCCTCCCAATCTTACTGTATCATGGGGGCTGGCCTCGATGCAAGAAGGAATGGAGGACACGGGCGGTTATGACGTCAGCCAAGATGGCGTCGTTTATGACATCATCCGAGTACCATAACAGTAACGGAGGAGGAGAACTTTGTAATGGCTCCTCTCATATCTTGCCACCAACTTCCCCCTCGAAGCGTAAACGCTATGTGGGGTGCAGATAGCTATGTGGCGTGTCAAGTATACGTCCCCTGTTATTATACGATATCCTAAAGGGAAACCTTAAGGGTACTCGTGCCAGAAGTTAGAATTCTGTGAAATCTTTAGTTTAATTCTCTGGGAATATCTACTGAAGTCATATATACCCTTAGGAAGCTACTGAAGGAACCTTCCATTAGGACGACTTGGATATCTCACCCAAAAATAGATTTTTCGCTTCGCTCAAAATCCGTTCTTTGGACTCCACCCCCCCCCTCTCACTAGGGTATGACTATTGCTCTCCCCCTATTAGTGACACACACACACATATACATATATATATATATATATATATATATATATATATATATACATATATATATATATATATATGTATATATATATATATATATATATATATATATATGTATATATATATATATATATATATATATACACATATATATATATATATATATATATATATATATATATATATATATATATATACATATATATATATATATATATATATATATATATATATATATATATATATATATATATATATATATATAAAACCAGTCACTTTTATCATATGAAAGATACCATTCCTTTCATGCCTCGCCCTTAATTCAATCACAAATTTACTTAACTACAAACCAATAATAATTTCAATTATAACTCCTCCTATATACCAATTTTTAAATCTATTACTTATATCATATTCCTAAAGAGTTTTAAACCATCTATTTGCATCTCTATCACATCAAAAACGTATTTCTATACGAATGAGTGAATCCCCAGTCATGCCAGCTCAAAGTACATGTTCAAAACGGGGTCTATTTTCTACAGGTCATTAAAAGGGTATCAACGTAAGACCTTTTTCATGCTTCCTGCTCTCGAGAAGAAAAAGTGGAAAATTTATTTTTCAAATTCTCACTAAATCTATTTGTATGTAAGAGAACATTTCTTCTAAACCACTTAACTCAGTTCCGCTTTTGACTGAATTAAAAAAAAAAAATTCTATACTCACTTCGGGCATCACTTTTCTTTGCAGGATTACATAACCATAAAATTTCTCTTACTTCCGACCTTCTCTTCCTTCAAAAACTCGTGCAGAATTGGAAAGAAAGGTTACAAAATCAAAACAAAGAGAGAGAGAGAGAGAGAGAGAGAGAGAGAGAGAGAGAGAGAGAGAGAGAGAGAGAGAGAGAATGTGCGTGTTTATAATTAGATGGCATATTAAGAGAATTTCTTATTTTCAAAATGTCAGTCCTGATTCAAACTAACCCTATATTTTATTCCGGGATTTGTTACGACGTATGAGCTCACTCGACGCTGAAAACCATCTCGTAAAAATATATCTGTTAAATTATGAGAATCTTGCTTTAAAAAAAAGATAAATGATTAAAGTTAGGAAGTATAGGGATGTAATTCTAATTCGGAGCGAATTTGAAAAAAAAAATGGTGTTGACATTTTTCTATAGCAAGATTGATAGGGTCGAAAATGTAGAGAAATATTTATTTTTTTCTGTGATATGTTTGATTTAATTAATCTTTAGTTCAGTATATTAAGCACCCATTTTTCCTAATAAGGAAATCTGTGCGGCGTGCTAAAGCAATGGAAAATTAACGATCAACACTTGTAAAGTGAATAAATGTAATATGATTTTTAGTAATGTTAAACATGAAAGTAACAGACATATAAATGCATATATGTATGTATGTATATATATATATATATATATATATATATATATATATATATATATATATATATATATATATATATATATATATATATATATATATATATATATATATATATATATATATATTTCATATACAAATGCTTACAGGACAAGGACATCAGGTATGTTCTTATTATGCATACATATAATTATCATCATCATCATCCTCAGGCGTTACTAGACCACTGCAGATCAAAGATCTCAGACATTTTCTTCCACTTATGTCTGTTTATGGCATTTCTGTGCCAGTCCACACCCACAAACTTTTTTACTTCGTCAGACCATCGTGTTCTCTTCCTTCCGCTACTTCTTTTACAATCTTTTACTCTGTTAATCTTAATGTCCATCTACTGTCTGCTATTCTCATTATATATCCAGCCCGTGTCCATTTGTTTTTCTTACATGTTGTTAGAATAACCTTCTCTTTAGTTTGCTCCTGTATTCATGTTGCTCTTTTTCACTCTCTTAGTGTTATCCCTATCATTATTCTTTCTATTGCTCTTTGAGTTGCAACTAGCTTATGTTCTAAAGCTTTAAAGAGGCTCCAAGTTTCTGATGTATATGTTAATACTGTTAGGACCATCTCATTACATACTTTTCTTTTTTGAGAAGATGGCTTTTTACCTTTCATAATCTCATTTTGTTTACCAAATGCTCTCCATCCTATGCTTATCCTTCTTTCAATTTCGGTCTCTTGTCCTGGGGAAACACTTCCTGTCTGTCCTCAGTACATATGTGGATTAACAATCGCTAGAGGCTCGTCCAAACTTTTATTTGTTTTCTCTCTGCCTTTTCATTAAACATTATCTTAGTTTTACTCATATTCATGTTCAGCCATACATTTCTGCTTTCTCTATTAAAATCTTATATGATCTTTTGTAATTTCCCCCTGGATTCACTAAACACAACTGTCATCTGCAAATCATAAGGTACTCCTCATTAATATTGATTCCTACATTTTCCAAATCTAAATTCTTAAAAACTTCTGGATATGCTGTGAATAATTTAGGTGATGGGGTCTCCCTCTCCAACTCCTTTCTCAAATGGAATTTTCTTACTATCTTTATTTAATTCTAGGATTGATGTACCTCCTGTATATATATATATATATATATATATATATATATATGTATATATATATATATATATATATATATATATATGTATATATATATATATATATATATATATATATATATATTTATATATATATATATGTTTATATATATATATATATATGTATATATATATATATATATATATATATATATATATATATATATATATATATATATATATATATATATATATACATATATATATCTCCAAGTGTTCTACCATGAGATTCTTTTATTCCTTGTTTTTGAAGGGCTTTCATTACTGCAGAGGTTTTAACAAAATTAAAAGCCTTCTCATAATCTATAAAGGCCATATATAGTGGTTTGTCATACTCTGTTGATTTTTCCATTAGCTGCTTAGTTACATGGATATGGTCAGTTGTTGAATACCCATTTCTAAAGCCTGCCTACTCTCTTGGTTGATTAAAGTCTAGCTGTCTTTCTATTCAGCCTAATATGCTCTTTATAAATATTATATATATTGCAGATAGTAACCTTACTGTGCAGTAATTTTTCAGATATTTTGTGACTATCTTTTTGTAAATTAGTATAATGATAAAGTTATTCCAAGCTTTAGGTATAGAGCATTCTATACCTGCTATGAAGTCTCCTCCATCTATTATTAAATCAATTGTTAGGCAATCTTCTCCTGCTGTTTTGCTTCTTTTCATGCCTTTTAATGCTTTCTTTACTTCTCCTACTATACCATGGTCTTCCACTGTCTTGGGTTAGAGTTCTCTTGCTTGAGGGTACACTCGGGCATACTGTTCTATCTAGTTTCTCTTCCTCTTGTTTTTTTTTTTTTGAAGTTTTTATTGTTTATGTAAAAATATTTATTTTAATGTTTTTACTATTCTTGAAATAATTTATTTTTTCTTGTTTCCTTTCCTCACTTGGCTATTTTCTCTGTTGGTTTCCCTGGGCTTATAGCATCCTGCTTTTGCAACTAGAGTTGTAGCTTAGCATTTTATAATAATAATAATAATTATAATAATAATAATAATAATGATAATAATAATAATAATAATAATAATAATAATAATAATAATAATAATAATAATAATAATAATAATAATGATAATAATAATACCGGCTCATGTATTTCATTATTTCTATTGATGAAGTTATTTCTTATATCACTATTGTATAGAATTGTATAGAAATCCTCTGATAATTTTTACCACTTCATATCTATTGTGGATAATAATTCCATTTTCATCCTTTAAGGCAAACAACTGTTGGTGCTGTTCCGAGTTTTCTTTTACATCTATTTGATGCTTCTTCCTTACTTTCATGTTTCCTCAATTTTGGTCTGTGTTTACGAATATCTTTTGTTTTTAGTTTGCTTATTCTTTTTGGATAGTT
Source organism: Palaemon carinicauda (assembly GCF_036898095.1). Lineage (NCBI taxonomy): Eukaryota > Metazoa > Arthropoda > Malacostraca > Decapoda > Palaemonidae > Palaemon > Palaemon carinicauda. The sequence goes on from NC_090757.1 coordinate 64,568,526, forward strand.
CTGCTAATTCTATTGGATTTTACCCTGATTTTAAGTCTTTCTTTATCAAGTTTTTGGTCTTTTCTGGTAGTTTTTCTTGATCTTGTTTAGGAACACTTCCACCCATCACTTGTGCTGATTCCAATCAAATTCCAATATATATATATATATATGTATATATATATATATATATATATATATATATATAATTATATATATATATATATATATATATATATATATATATACATATATATATATATATATATATATATATATATATATATATATATATATATATATATATATATATATATATATATATAAACACACACACACACACACACACATATATATATATATATATATATATATATATATATATATATATATATATATATATATATATATATATGCACACAGGCAGGGCATAACAATTAGAATATGAGGCGTGTAAAATGGACGGGACGAGGGAACTGGGAATCCCCTTTCATGAATATAATTACTTCCTGTGAAATATCAAGGAAGAGGAGCTGGGGGCAGAGTGACTGCTGCCCGCGCTCTAGTTTTGGGGTATCTTAACGTGCATGGATGTAGTGCGATAGAATAAAAGATTTGAGATTGGAATAGAAGTATGAATGTATTGGCCTTGTGTGAGAGAATGATAAAAAGGAAGGGTGGAGTGATGTTTGGTGAAGTAGAGGTAGAGTGTCTGGGATTGAAGGAGGAAGAGCAAAAGAAGGTGTGGATTTATTGCTGAGTGAATGGATGACAGGTAAAGTACTGGAATGGAAGGTGTCATCAAGGTTAATGTGGATAAGGGTTAGGTTGGGCTTTTGTTAGTGCTCATGGGCCAGGTTGGGAGAAAAGTGAAGAGCGGAATGAATTCTGGAATAATTAGATATATGTATAAAAGGATTGAGTTGAAGGAATTATGTAGTTTTGACTTGACTGCCAGAGTTTTTGCTGGAGAGCTATAAGGTTTCACTAGAAAGTATGGTGTACCAGGTGAAAATGTGTGATGAGAGACTGCTAGATATGTTTATCGAATAACAGCTCGTGATTAGTAGTAGTTT
>NC_090757.1:64574580-64577080 GCF_036898095.1 Palaemon carinicauda
TATCTCACGTACACATCTGGACGACGTATTCGTGAGAAAACCCTCTCCTCAACAACTCCCATATAAAAGTTGGCAAAGAGCACACCAAGGGGAGAGCCCATCCCTACACCATCCTTCTGTATATATGTATGGCCCCTGTGTGTGGTAAAAGGGCCCTTCTTAGTACATACTTCAAGCAGAGTTCGGAGGGCCTCCTCGGAGATGTTTAGTGGAGTAGAAGGGTCCCTGTAGACTCTCTCCAGGATAAAGTCGATGGTCTCTCCAACAGGACCGTTAGTAAGAGGGGACTCCACATCCAATGAAGCGATGGTGCCACTTGTGGAGGACCCTTTTAGCTTATCCAGGACCTCAGTAGATGAGGCGACACTGTACACGTTTGGAACATAAGGGGTCAAGAGGCTGTTAAGACTTTTTGCCAGGTGGTAGGTCGGCGTCGGGCACTGGCTGATAATAGGTCTGAGTGGGTTGTCGTTCTTATGAGTCTTCACATTACCATATAGGTAACCAGGGCTAAAATCCCCAGTTATGGTCTGGAAGTGGACGGCGTTTGTTGCTGCATTAATTTTTTCAATTGTCTTGTTCGCCTCTCTCTTGATCTCTTCGATGGGGTTGTAGGAGAGCTTTTCAAACTTCGATGAATCTCCCAACATCAGGTCAAGTTTGCTGTGATACTCTTCCGTATCTATCAAGACAAAGGCAGCAGTCTTGTCAGCTCTCCTCACGGTCACATGTGCTTCCTTCCTCAGCTCCCTGGCTGCCTCCCTCATGTCACTGGAGACGATGGCACTGTTGTATCATCCACGATCCGTAAGGGCTTCAGCCAAGAGCAGGGGCTGGAGGTCATCAGTTGTTTTAAGGTCCCCTTTCTCCTGGTGACTAAGAATAGTCTATTAAAAGTTCAACTTCTAGCCTCTTATCTGTAGGTTTGGGGCGCGATATAAAGTGGCAGTTAAGCCAAGCCGGAGTATTTCATCCTGGATGGTTGTAGCAGTATAGGAGGAAATATTATTATATTCTTGCTTGGTTCCAGGGATACGGAGTTTGCCTCCATTAATGTCGATAAGTTTCTTGTGAATAGTCCGCAACCTCTTAGCCCAGTCACGCTCCTTAAGGGTACGGATAGCCTGGCGGATGTTGTCTGGGTATGCCAAGCTGTTGAGGGGAACATGGACAGCTTCTTCATGGTGGTCGTCTTCGTTGTCGTCACTGGATGCATCACTGCTAATGTTGGTATCATCAAGGGTAACAGATTCCAAACCTGATCTGTGAGGATTCCTTCTGATGTCTTCCCATTCCTCCACCAGGCAGTTCAGGCGCTCCAAGAGCTCACCTTTCACTTTATTCTTGTTACAGAGTTGTCTCTGGAGGAGAGACCTACGGAAATCACTGGTCCTTGGGTCATCTCGGGCTGAGGGGTCGTGTAGTCTGAAGTTTGTATATTTCGGTAGTAGACCCTCTTTCAGGCAAGTTTTGTTGAAAATAATGGCTGCCTTAGTTGCATTAATCTTATACTCCGTCTTCTCGATGGCTCTAATTATCTTCTTTTCAGGACTACTGCATACAGCCAGTAATTAAGCAAAATTCATCCTTCATGGTGGGTTGTCAAATTCAGTTAATAGGCGAGTCAAGGTTTTAATTTAAAATTCACAAATTAGGTAAGATTCACAATTCAGGTAAAATTCACAATTCAAGTAAAAGTATACAGAGAACAAGCTACGCGTTTCGGGAGTGCTGTCTCTCTTCCTCAGGCTTGAGTGTTGGAAACGATGAGATCTACGTCCTTATATATGGCAATTCTGGCTTAGTCAGAGAGGTAGCAAATTTTTCATTGGCTACCTCGAGTGTCATGGGCGGAGCAAATAGAATGGCTGATCCTCATTGGCTAAGCCGCTCGCCGAGAGAGGCTGTAGTAAAGTCAGACTGCCATCCCACTCACTCCTAGATGTGGAGTCACCATCTTGCCCTGTGGGAGCTGGGCTCTGATTGGTGGGAGTGCTCGCCGAGAGGGTATGTAGGCTAAGCAGGCTATCCTGTCGCTGATCAGTGCTGTTGGGGTTGTTTTTGTCTTGATCTGTTGGGTTGTCCTGGTTCGAGGTGTCATGGTTGGTTGGGTTATTTTTCCTTGTGTTGTTCCTTCGACAGGAGGGGAGGAGGAACATTTCCTGGGTAGTGTTGAGAGTCGGCTTTACTCTCTGAATAAGAAGAGCTTCAAGTATGCGAAGTCTCCTGCTATCTGTAGCATGGCCTATGATCTCGGTGTTCTTGATTATTTCCTTACGTTTGATGTTGTTATTGTGGACGTGGAGGGCGTGAGCTTTTACTGCACCTTATTGGACATGGCAAGACAGTCCCTTTGACAGACGCATGGTGGTCATTCCTATGTAACGTCCAGAGCATCCTGAAACAGGGCATAAGTAGGAATACACCACGTTGGTCTGTTTGAGAATATCCTGAGTCGGCGGGGCTGAGTTGTTCCTCATGATGAGAGACGGGCTCAAAG
>NC_090757.1:64592080-64654580 GCF_036898095.1 Palaemon carinicauda
ATTTTTGGTATTACTGTTGAAAATTAAACAAAAGTATCTTAAGTCTCCTATTTGGATAAAGAACTTATAAACGAGAATTTTTTTTCTTTTTTTTTTCAGAGATTTTTAAAGCAAAGTGAATCTTTTATCAATATTACATTCACTGTAAGTAAAAGTCATATAAACACAACCGATATTATTTAGATTTTTTACGTACTATTATATAATGCCAATATTTTCTCCCCTAAATTCTCTGTTGACATTTGAGTGTGGGGAGTAATAGATATTGCAAACGATTTGTATCCATACTCTCATTCAAAAAGATCAAAGTTGATCATGGCTTTATGAAGTACAGATTATAAACATTCATTTTTTTATCCATAACTGAAGAAGATGGACAACTTATTTCTTTTTGAGTATAGAAATACTGTGACGTAGTCATTAAATCATACATCAGATTAGCAGAATCTAAAACTTTAGAATGCTTTCCACAAAATCAGATCTAATTTTCAGCAATTCAAATGCATATCGTTATGATAAATAAAATTTTCTTTGAAATTCTACTATGAATTTGATCATCTTTTTCTTTTCTTTACAAAAAGGTCAAGGGAGCTTAATTGATATTAATACAATATAACAATAATTTTCAGTGTACTATTCTATTATATTATTCCTATAATTATTAACATCATATTCTATGTTTCTGCTCCTTGACAATAGAGGGCAGAGTGGGGTAATAGGCTTAGATATTGTCTTACTTTATGCGTAATGATTTTTTTTTTTTTTTTTTTTTTTTTATTTCAGGATGTAGACTGTTGCAAGTGTCTGTATTGGGAACAAGTACTTCTGGATTTACTTTTTACAATAAGATTCTCTTAATAATCTTTTATTGGATATTAATGTATTTTTTTTATCATCATTTGTTGTAAGCGTTCTCTGATATTTTTGCCCTTGTGTTGTCTTATTTGTTATTTGTCACACGCATACAGTTTTCTTTCATATACTGTTAAAAATTTGCCGTGAAAAAAGAAATTCTGAAATAAATGTTGCCAGGCATTTAAAGTGTTAAAAACGGATATATTGATGTTAAGGAGTGACATTACGGTTAGCAACCAGTAAAAGATAATAACAAAGTAGGGTAAAATTATGGTCACCTACATTTTACTGAAATACGGCTAAGAAAAGCATATTTTTTTTTACAAAGACTAAAACTACGCCTTCGCCCCCCCCCCTTTTTTTCTCTTCACAGTGTAGGTCGTCCGTAAACTGTCTATTCTGTTTTTGTTACATGATCGTATTTCCAAACATATGAATTCAGATTAATGTGTTTTTTAATGCATATTGTTCACTTTCTTGTTACTTTTTACATTTTCTCAAGTAACTGCATATTGATATAGGTATCATAATGATAATGAGAGAATTATGATTGAAGTAGATAGTTTTTCACGTCTTGGTAATATTAACGATGTTTTAGATTGATAGTTTACGGTCGAATGTCGGATCTCATTTACCCTTTTGTTCCTCCGAGTAAGGCAGAAAATTTGGAACATCATAAATTAAAAACAACCATAACAAGAACAACACTATTTTAGCAATCTCTCTCTCTCTCTCTCTCTCTCTCTCTCTCTCTCTCTCTCTCTCTCTCTCTCTCTCTCTCTCTCTCTCTCTCTCTCTCTCTCTCTCTCTCTCTCTCAATTCTGCATAAAGAAGAAAAACATGCTTGAAATGTGGGAAGAAAGTTTTCCTTTATTTATACATTTTTAGTCGCTCCATGACCTTTTCTGAAATTTTTATTAGATTAATTTTTTATTTTTAAGTTTTATATTTTGATAGCAATAGAGCTAATAATTTAATTTTGCACAGTTTTCAGCCCAAAATATACACCGATACAGTAAAAAATAAAGTTAAGCAATGCAGACAGTTACAATGAATGAAGAACCAGGCAGAATATTAGCAAGACTTGTATTTCCTCAAAAAAAAAAAAAAAAAAAAAAAAAAAAAAAATACATGACAGACATATATTTCATGTTTTTATCGATCATTGTTTGGAAGGATAAAAGGATTTGAGAGGAATCCAGTACATCACGCACAATCTCTGCAAAACGTGAAGGCTTCGATTGAAAGCCCTACTTGTTCATAGCATGGAGAAGGGAAGAGGAGTGTTGGTGAGGTAGAAGGTGATTTTGAGTAAAGGTTATGAAATAAATTGTCGAACCAGTGGTTTGCAGTGAGGAAAAAGAAGTGGGAGGGTAGGAACGGTAGAATTTGTTTGTGTATGCAGATCTGTGCAAATATTTAGCTGTCATTTTTGACGGGTCACGTGCACTAATTATAGGATAGTCTTGAAAAATATACAGTGAGGCCAATTATACTCATGAAAATGCCAATAGCAAATACACAAAGAATTTAAACTTTTCTTCATGCTCTATCCAAAAAATGCTTGTTTTTAGAATGAAAAAAAAAAAAAAAAATTACAAGGGACACCTGCATCTCAAAAACACACTATGGCAAACTTTCGCCTGGTTTTCCTTGCACTTTGGAAATTCTCCTTTTAAGAACTCTAGAATTCTAATTGAATTTTATTTTTCTTAAGCTCCTTATTTTCATTTTAGTAAAGACTCGTCGTATATGAGCCAGAAGTCCTAAAACCTTTTAGAATTTTCGCTAAAATAAAAACCTTTTTCTCACCGATGGGTAGTGTCAATTAGAGAAATACAAAAGGTATTTTCAACACAAAGCTTGGAAAACTTTTGCTATATTCTTGATCAACAAAGGTGGCTACTTATTGAGTTTGTATTTTGAAAAACTCAAGTTTATATCTTAATTCTGATATCACCTAACATTTTCTGTAATCATGATTTTGGAATCCATTCCAGAAAGGAAAGGGTAACTTCTTTAGATTATCTGTAAGTAAAAAAAGAAACAAAATTGAAGAAATTGTAATTTCAGTTATTGTTTAGATAGGCGTTAGTTCTGTATAATTAGTGTACCCGAACCGTTGAAAATGACTTCTAAATATTTAGAGAGATATGCACACTCACACATTCAACCTTTCCCACCTTTCCTCTTCCCTAACTATAACCTTTGGTTTGGCAGTTCTGGGAGAGAGTGGTTTCAGAGTGTACAGTCACTCATATAAGATGGTGGATGTCCGGATGTTTGAGAGAGATTTCCATTTCATCCCTTTCTAGATGACAGGTGCCTGGGAATACAAAACCGGTCAAATATTTATTAGTAGAATATTTGACCGGTTTCATGCTCCCCACAGACACCTGTCATCCAGAAAGGGATGAAATGGAAATCTTTCAAACATCCGGACATCCGCCGATTTATGAGTGTATCTCCCGGATAACCCCCTTACCTGGGTATGACTACTCCTTTTCCCCTTGAACATGACCGGAAATATACAGTATACTATATATATTTATATTATTATTATCATTATTATTATTATTACTAGCCAAGCTACAACCCTAGTTGGAAAAGCAAGATTCTATAGGCCCAAGGGCTCCAATAGGGAAAAATAGCCCAGTGAGGAAAGGAAATAAGGAAATAAATAAATGATGAGAATAAATCAACAATAAAACATTCTAGAAACAGTAACAACGTCAAAACAGATATGTCCTATATAAAGTATTAACAACGCCAAAAACAGATATGTCATATATAAACTATAAAAAGACTCATGTCAGCCTGGTCAACATAAAAACATTTGCTCCAACTTTGAACTTTTGAAGTTCTACTGATTCAACTACCCGATTAGGAAGATCATTCCACAACTTGGTAACAGCTGGAATAAAACTTCTAGAATACTGTGTAGTATTGAGTCTCATGATGGAGAAGGCCTGGCTATTAGAATTAACTGCCTGCCTAGTATTACGAAAAGGATAGAATTGTTCAGGGAGATCTGAATGGGAAGGATGGTCAGAGTTATGAAAAATCTTATGCAACATGCATAATGAACTAATTGAACGACGGTGCCAAAGATTAATATCTAGATCAGGAATAAGAAATTTAATAGACCGTAAGTTTCTGTCCAACAAATTAAGATGAGAATCAGCAGCTGAACTCCAGACAGGAGAACAATACTCAAAACAAGGTAGAATGAAAGAATTAAAACACTCCTTCAGAATAGATTGATCACCAAAAATCTTGTAAGACTTTCTCAATAAGCCAATTCTTTGTGAAGTTGAAGAAGACACAGACCTAATGTGTTTCTCAAAAGTAAATTTGCTGTCGAGAATCACACCTAAACTTTTAAAAAAGTCATACAAATTTAAAGAAACATTATCAATACTGAGATCCGGATGTTGAGGAGCCATCGTCTTTGACCTACTTACAATCATACTTTGAGTTTTATTAGGATTCAACTTCATACCCCATAATTTGCACCATGCACTAATTTTAGCTAAATCTCTATTAAGGGATTCACCAACCCCAGATCCTAATTCTGGGGATGGAATTGATGCAAAGAGAGTAGCATCATCTGCATATGCAACAAGCTTGTTTTCTAGGCCAAACCACATGTCATGTGTATATAGTATGAAAAGTAATGGGCTAAGAACATAACCCTATGGAAAACCGGATATCACATTCCTATACTCACTATGGTGCCCATCAACAACAACTCTTTGAGATCTATCACTTGAAAAATCAATAATAATGCTAAGAAACGACCCACCCACTCCCAAGTGTTTGAGTTTGAAAACAAGAGCCTCATGATTAACACGGTTAAAGGCAGCAGTAAAATCAAGGCCAATCTTACGAACCTCCTGACCACAATCAAGGGATTTCTGTACAGCATTGGAGATTGCAAGATGAGCATCACATGCTCCAAGGCCTTTACGAAAACCAGATTGCAAACTAGGGAATAGATGATTACCTTCGGCAAACCTACTAAGACGTTTTGCCAGAAGACGTTAAAAAACTAGATAATATGGGAGTTACTGAAATTGGGCGGTAATCAGTGGGACTTGGGCTACCACAAACACATTTACATAGAGGAGTAACATTACCAATTCTCTAACAAGTGCTAAAAGCTCCTCTTCATGCTAACTTGCGCAAAATAGCAGATAACTTTGGAGCTAAGGAATCTGCAGTCTTTATGAAAAACAAAGGAAAAATGCCCTCTGGGTCTACACCTCCATAAGCATCACGGTCCATCAACAGAGCTTTAATCTCACGGGATCGAAAAGCTAAACTAGTTAGTTTAGCTTCAGGAAAACAGGAATGAGAAAGTTCAAGCTTTTCATTACTCTGTTTACTGTCAAAAACATCAGCCAACAGGGTTGCCTTTTCCTTTGGACAAGAAATGACTGAGCCATCTGGTTTAAGTAAAGGAGGAACTGTTGCATCTACACCAAAGAGTGCAGATTTAAGGGTAGACCACCATTTATGTTCCTAAGTTGTACCAGAAAGGGTTTCTTTTATGGTTAAATTGTACTCCTTTTCAGTTGAGGCATAAACTCTCTGAGCAAAAGCTCGAAGTTGAGTATAGTTGTTCCAGGTAAAATCTTCCAAAGATGATAGGCCTCCTGCTTCTCCAAATAAGCACGTCTACAATTATCATTGAACCACGGATTGTCCTTCACTTGATACCTTAGCACACGAGAAGGAATACGCCTATCAATTATGTTGACTAGATTTTCATTTAGAGGAACAACAGGATCTACACTACTATATAATTGTGACCAATTCAAGCACAAAAGATCATGCAAATTCCCATTCCAGTCTGCTTGGGATTTCATATAAATTTTACAAGAGTATGATATATGAGGGTAAGGCTGCTCAGTCTTCACTACTAATGAAATCAAGGCATGATCAGATGTCCCGACCGGAGATCCAACCTTTCTAGTCATAACGCCAGGGGAGTTAGTGTATACGAGGTCCAAGCAATTACCAGACCTGTGAGTAGCTTCATTTATGATTTGCTCACAGTCCACTCCTATGCCGAGGTCCACAGGTACACAGAATTTCGCACAAAGATAGTGTGTTATTCAATTTATCATTCAGATCTATATAAGAGAAAAACTTGTTCCCAGTGCGAATAGATTTGGTTACCTAGCAGCCTTTCCGTTTGCATCTCCCTACCATTCTATCTTGCCCACAAGATTTTTGATTTTCTAGTCTCATAGGACCCTCGCAATTCTCATAGAACACCTGATCCTGTAGAACACGATTCTCTCGTAATAATAATGTCGTACTTTCATCAGTGGTAGCAACTGTCTGATAGAATGTTTTCAGCAACATCTTCGAAGGGTTTAGGATAAATGGGCAACGTTATAGTTAACACTAAAAAAGAAAGATAAGAAATAGAAACAACCACTTACTAAACATACTAAAACAACATACTTCATTGTTAACAGCATTCCGATAACTGCCGGATATCATATTACTAGCATTTCTATAACTGCTTGTTACCAAATACTTATGATACTTCCTTTCAGGTCATTTTAAAATAGTTGGCGATTGAATAGGAAGCAAACGGTAGTCACATTTAAAGGTAGGCCACCCACTATACCGGTCGCAAATTATCGTAGGTCACGTCCAGAAGGTAGGCCACCTACTATACCGGTCACAAAATATCGTAGGTCACGTTCAGAAGGTAGGCCACTTACTGTACTGGTCACAAATATCGTAGGTCACGTTCAGAAGGTAGGCCACCTACTATACCGGTCACAAAATATTGTAGTTCACGTTCAGAAGGTAGGCCACTTACTGTACTGGTCACAAATATCGTAGGTCACGTTCAGAAGGTAGGCCACCTACTATACCGGTCACAAAATACCGTAGGTCACGTTCAGAAGGTAGGCCACTTACTGTACCGGTCACAAAATATCGTAGGTCACGTTCAGAAGGTACATCACCTACTATACCGGTCACAAAATATCGTAGGTCACGTTCAGAAGGTAGGCCACTTACTGTACCGGTCACAAATATCGTAGGTCACGTTCAGAAGGTAGGCCACCTACTATACCGGTCACAAAATACCGTAGGTCACGTTCAGAAGGTAGGCCACTTACTGTACCGGTCACAAAATATCGTAGGTCACGTTAAGAAGGTACACCACCTACTATACCGGTCACAAAATATCGTAGGTCACGTTCAGAAGGTAGGCCACTTACTGTACCGGTCACAAATATCGTAGGTCACGTTCAGAAGGTAGGCCACCTACTATACTGGTCACAAAATATCGTAGTCAAGTTCAAAAGGTAGGCCACTTACTGTACCGGTCACAAATATCGTAGGTCACGTTCAGAAGGTAGGCCACCTACTGTACCGGTCACAAAATATCGTAGGTCACGTTCAGAAGGTAGGCCACTTACTGTACCGGTCACAAATATCGTAGGTCACGTTCAGAAGGTAGGCCACTTACTGTACCGGTCACAAATATCGTAGGTCACGTTCAGAAGGTAGGCCACTTACTGTACCGGTCACAAATATCGTAGGTCACGTTCAGAAGGTAGGCCACTTACTGTACCGGTCACAAATATCGTAGGTCACGTTCAGAAGGTAGGCCACCTACTATACTGGTCACAAAATATCGTAGGTCACGTTCAGAAGGTAGGCCACTTACTGTACCGGTCACAAATATCGTAGGTCACGTTCAGAAGGTAGGCCACCTACAATACCGGTCACAAAATTTCGTGGGTCACATTCAGAGGGTAGGCCACCTACTATGCCGGCACTGATTCTAGTTATTAAGCAGATTTATTATCTCCTTTTCACGGTTCCTCAAGCTGTTTGTCGAAATTCAAATAATAAAACAAAACAAATACATTGTCAAAAAAAATCTTTTCCTCGTAATTGGAATTTGTACTTTTAAAAGAACCCCATATAGACGTATTTTTGGTCTACAAATGTCCCTCAAAGTAAGACAGAAACGGACAACTGAAAAATACTGAGTTTGAAGTGAAATAGTAGACTCACTCACTGTAAATTCTGGATATCTCTTGTAAGGGACAGTCACGTGGTACATTTTGCTCATACAAACACAGATCGTATATGGTGGGGTTTCAATGTTTACTGTAATGGAATATTCTTATTTTCTTTTGGGTTTCTAATCCTAATTTTTTCTTGTGGTTTTCTAATTACTTTATATTTTCTTGTGATTTCTAATCATTTTATTTTTTCTTGTGGGTTTGTAATCATTCAATTTATTCTCGAGGGTTTCTTACCATTTAATTTATTCTTATGGTTTCCAATCCTTTAATTAGTTCTTGTGGCTTTCTAATTATTTAATTTTTTCTTGTGGGTTTATAACCATTATATTTTTACTTGTGGGTTTCCAATAATTTTATTTTTTAGTGGGTTTCTAAGCAATCAGTTTATTCCTGTGAGTTTCTAATAATTTTCTTTTTTCCTTTGGGTTTCTAATAATTTTATTTTATCTTGTTGGGTTTTAATTTAATTTCCTCTTGTGGGTTTCTAATCTTTCTGTTTTTTTGGTGGGTTCCTAGTCATTTGATTTTTTCTTGTTAGTTTCTAATTAATCAATTTATTCTTGTGGGTTTCTAATTAATTTATATTTTCTTGAAGGTTTCTAATTATTAATTTTTTTTCCTTGTGGGTTTCTAATTAGTTAATTATTGTTGTGGGTTTCAAATCATTTAATTTATTCTTGTTCGTTTCTAATCATATAATTTTTTCTTGAGTGTTTCTAATTATCTTATTTTTCTTGTGGGGTTCTACTTATTTATTTTTTGCTTGTGGGTTTCTGATAATTTTATTTTTTCTCGTAGGTTTCTAATCATTTTGTTCTTTATTTTGGGTTTCTAAGGATTTTATTGTATCTTGTGAGTTTCTAGTTATTTCTTTTGGTTTTCTAATCATTATGTTCTTTTTTTTTAGGTTTCTAATGATTTTATTGTATCTTGTGAGTTTCTAATTATTTTCTTTTGGGTTTGTAATCATTTTATTTTTTCTTGTGTTTCTAGTTATTCTAGTTTCCTTGTGGGTTTCTAATGATTTTTTTCTTGTGGCTTTCTAATTTCATTTTTTTTCTAGTGAGTTTCTAATAATTTATTATATTCTTGTGGTTTTCTAATAATTTTCTTTTTTTATTTTGTGTTTCTAATCATTCTATTTTATCTTGTGAGTTTCTAATTTAGTTTACCCCTTCTGGTTTTTAGTATCTATTTTTTCTTGGGTTTCTAAACATTTTATTTTCTCTCGTCAGTGTTTACTTTTTTTTATTTTCTTATATATTTCTAATTATTTGATTTTTTCTTGTTGGTTAATAGTAATTTTATTTATTTCTTGTGGGTTTCTAATAATTCTATTTTTTTGTGAGTTTCTAATAATATACATTTCTTGTGGGTTTCTAATCATTTTGTTTTTTCTTGTGAGTTTCTAATAATATTAATTTTTCTTGAGGATTTCTACTTATCTTATTTTTTCTTGTGGGTCTCTAATCATATTATTTTTTTTCATGGGTTTCTAAATATTTTTTTGCCTTGTCTCTAATATTTTTTTTTTTCTAGTGAGTTTCTAATAATTTTTTTTGTTTTGTTTTTTTAATAATTTTGTTTTTTCTTGTGAGTTTCTAATTATTTTATTTTTTCTTCTGGGTTTCTAATATTTATATTTTTTTCTTGTGGATTTCTAATACATTTTTTGTGAATTTGTAATAATTTAGTTAATTCTTTTGGGTCTCCAATCATTTAATTTATTCTTGTTGATTTCTAATCATTTTATTTTTTTCTTGTGGGTTTCTAAACACTTAATTTATTTTTGTGGGTTTCTAATTATTCTATTTTTATCTTTTGGGTTTTTAATTATTAATTTTTTTCTTGTGTGTTTATAATTATTTTTTTTTTCTTGTGGATTTCAAATCATATCATTTACTCCTGACAGGTTCTAATCATTTAATTTATTCTTGTGGGTTTCTGATCATTTAATTTTTTCGTGTTGATTTCTAATCATTTGATTATTTTCGAGTGGGTTTCTAATGATTTTATTTTTTCTATTAGGTTTCTAATCATTTTATTGTTTGTTGTGGATTCCTAATCATTTTGTTTTTTCTTTTAGGTTTCTAATTTTCTTTGTGGGTTTGCAATTATTCTGTTTTTCTTGTGGGTGTCTAATTATTATTATTATTTTTTTTTTTTTGTGGATTTTTAATCATTTTATTTTTCTCATGGATTTCAAATCATTCTATTTTTTTCTCCTGAGTTTCTAATAAATTTTCTTTTTTGTGGGTTTCGTATTATTTCATTTTTTCGTTGGTTTTTAAGGGCATTGTGTATTTGTTTTCTTGTGCTCTTAAATTATGATTTTGTTTCCATAAACAGAATGTTTGTTAAGTCAGAAGTAAATATCTTTTATGAATGATGAAGAGACTCATAAGATTTTCAACTATAATCATATAAACGAAATGAATCCGGCTCTTTGGTCCTCCAATTAGCTCTGCTGACATTAATTAGATTTTGCTAGCGTCGCCCATAATGGTAAACACAAGGGCTTCCGGAATGGGTAATTCGTGTAGGAAACATTGTCTCCTTATCATGAACTATTTCTCCATAACCAGTTTTTACTGTTTGCTTTTGGTTTGTAAGATAGATAAGATATCGTACTATAGCTCCACCAGAATGTTATGTCGCAAAATAGCTGTTAGCTAAGTACTATCAGAAAGGCGAGGTTAATGAAGTAACTTTATTCAAGAAGGTAACAGTTGATGCCAACAATGGCATAGAAATTAAGTTGGGAAGAGAGCAAAAAAAAAAAAAAAAAAAAAAAAAAAAAAAAAAAAAAAAAAAAAAAAAATTAGCATTACAGTGCATGCGTGAGTATGAATCAATTGCGGTACAGTTATCTATATTCAATTAAAATTGTATGAATTCACCTTAAAGAACCGAAATTCACGTTTTTAAAGACTATTTGCTCTCCTCACACTATCGTAGTTTCAGATAATTATATTCCTTTTTTTTTTTTACACAAATAAATCCATTGTATCTCTTCACTGGCCTTTGCAAAATTTAAGTCATATGATGACTCTTAGAATTTATTATAATTACTAAAAAGAGATCGAAGTTACTCTCTTCCACAGTTAAAAAGCCATCGAAGTCTCTTTCATGACTAATTTTACACTGGATTGTTTCATTTCGGGATTACAATCAAACTTGGGTTATATTGCAAACTTTGTAGTTAGACTTTCATAAAAATGCTTTAGGTTATGAAAATCTTTCATTAATTTTCACGGAGTTAACATATGTTGAGATATTCATAAATTTTCATGAACTGGATAATCTGTACCATTAATTCTATAGAGTAGGTTAAGCAAATGTTAAAGGCATCCGTATTATATTAAATTTGTTAGTAATATATCTCAAAAACTTTATTGGAAAAATGGATGACAATGAATATGGCTGTATTCAACTTCTATAAAAACTACATAAGACGGGAACAATTTTTTTCAACAAGAAAACTTGAATCTACCAAAACATTAACCACCTTTTTTGGCTTTATCTCATTGTTAAATAATTCATTTATCGGAACTATTTTTCAAGTACAAAACTCTGACGGAAGTGAATGAGGCATGAATATAAGACAAACTCCCGGATAACTAACTTTATTTAGTGAACAACACAGGTATTTATTGGCCCCCAAATGGTCACACATAGGTGACAGTTGTATGTGTACGTTAAATGGCTTTTGTCAATAAGATTGACATAGGCGTAAATATTGACAATATAATAACTAGAATGAAAAGAGTTGAAATTCAACAGCTTTTGTTTTAAATCGTTTAGAATAGGATGGAAGTTTCTGTTAGCACTGTGTAGAATAAAACTGAGACCATTCTTTTTCATTTGTGTATATGCTGTTTGCTGAACGTGCATTTAAAAAAAATAAACTCTTCCTTTTTATTTTGATTATTTTTAGTATATAGGCATTTTAGTATATATTTAGCCATTTTCCCAGCAGCAGTTTTAAAATTATATTTCCCCTCGAATTCTATGGGATTTCACGATCATTTCTTTTTAGCACCGAACAATAATATGAATTATAAACTTCGGTCATATTTTCATCTCTTTGTACAGTCCCTCATCTGGCCACATGAAAAAAAAATCTTCCAAACTGCTCAACAGCCGCAATCATAATAAGCGTAATTTCCTTGTAGTGACATTCGAGCTTCGACAAAAGATTCTCTCTCTCTCTCTCTCTCTCTCTCTCTCTCTCTCTCTCTCTCTCTCTCTCTCTCTCTCTCTTCTCTCTCTCTCTCTCTCTCTCTCTCTCTCGATGAATCGATCGATCAAGAGAGTCGTTTACCTCTGCTCCGTCATGTCTAAAACGTATTTTCAGTACTATGAATGCCATCCGGAGTGTTGACAGATTAGATTTTTGATGTTCCAGTCAATTAATTTTTCTGTCTTTGTTGATAAATAAAAATTTTTCCTCTACAAAAAGAAAAGGATTATTTGATTATATTAACCTATTTCACAGATCTTCTTTAAGCTCAATCATCTTGATATAACACATATTTTGTGTCAACGGCTTCACCAGTCTTAACTATATCAATTTTCTAAGCAATATGAAATTAAATCATAAACTGCAAATTGAAATCTCTCCTCATATATAAAACTGAATTATATAGCGTAACCCCATTAAAGTTTCCAACTCACCTTCGATTTAGCTTCATTTCCCCTCTGCTTGGCGCACAGTAGTTTCTCTTTCCAGACATAACACAAAGAAAGCGACTGTATTGTTGTTGGTCTGTGTAGAACAAATTTCACAAGCTGCATCATCAAGGGAATATTGGGTTCAACTTTACGCAAACTTTAATAGCTGACATTATTTTTTTCTTAAATTCAAATGAGAGGTAATGCAGCATAATGCGACCGAAACTTCCTAATGGAAACCTATCGACTAAATAGATTGGTCGTTTCACATCTCCATATTTATTCAGAGAAAATTGAATCTTGAAAATATTTATCAATTTATATCTGCAAACTTAGATTCCTTTTTCAGTAATAAAATGTTAATTTCAAACATGGACTAAATAGGAATTGTAACATCTCAGAATATGACGAAAAACTAGATAAATAATCGCTGTAAGTTTCATCACTCAAAGAATAAAATTGTGGCCAGGAACCTGTTCAGAAACAAACACAAACTCGCACAAATTACAAACACATAAACAAGGGTGAAAACATAAACTCCTCCTAACTTTGTAGGCGGAGGTAATAATTGCAAGTAAAAACAGAAATTGAAATAAGTTGAAAATTGGATTACGAAGTGTGAGACTTATACTAAAAATTATATTTATTCACTATTAATGAAATTGCAAAGAAAGAGAATAACGTCTAAACATTTGTTGTACAAAAGACGAAACGTCCTGTGGGCAATGGTTTATTCAAATTGTAAACTTTTTTATGAAATCGGTTACAGGAAAGAATATTGTGAAAAGTCTTCTCCCGAAGGGACCGTTTCCTCCGGAGGAACAGTTGCCTTCAAGAATAAAGAATATTTGACTTTATTTTTAGTTCGAAGGTCAAAAGTCTATTTACGTTTTGGTCATACAATATATCTTTCATATATATAAATATCTAATTCATCTCTAAATTGAAGCGGAGAACACTCATGCACGAACAGTGTAAATATAAAATATTTTTCATTAGATCGGAGGTCAAAAGTCTATTTACGATTTACTCTTACTATATTTCCTATATACACACACACATACACACACACATTTACACACACACACATACACACACACACACACACACACACACACACACACACACATATATATATATATATAATATATATATGTATGTATATATATATATATTTAATTAGTTTTGAATTGAAGTGGAGAATATTCAAGCATGAACAATGTGAGACGAGAGCGACTCCTCTCTCTGCTTCTACAAATTCCATGCTCAGTCCTCTCTGCACTGGCTATATCGAATCTACAATAAGGCTTTTCAGGTCCATTATAAAGTAAATGAATTTTTCCTTTACTGTCAAACTTCTCATATATCTGTACCATTAGTGGAATTTTGAGAATCTTAAAAACCCGCACTGTTCTTCTCTTACTCGTCAATCTCAGATGCAGGATTTTCCCAATCGAAATGGTACCAAGTATTTTAGGTATAATTATGCCCTATCTTCTTGCAATCATTCCGATGTTCTGCAATGCCTCAAATATCTTTTGTTTCGTGATAAAAGCTACGAAAACGTGGCCATTACAATTTCTTGTTGGGGTCTTTAAACAATATCGTAGAAGCTTTTATTGTTATTATCAGATCTTTTCCTCTAAGCGTAGAACTGCAATTAATGTTATTGTGATTTTATAAAAGAGAATAATTTCCTTAATCAAGATTAAAATATTAATTGATTCAGGGTAATGTCCGCACAAGAGGTATGCATGCATTTAAAGATAAAATAGAATACTTAAAAATGTCATATATTGCGTTGCATTTAGAGAATTTGATTAACAAAATCTTCTGATTTCTCTAGTCAATAAACGTTAATTTTTTGGCCATAAATTTTGCAATATTTGCTTTGTCATTCATAGCAAAGAAAGAAAATTAGAATGTATGGAAATGAATAACTTTCCACTGCTGTTCAATTAATATGGCTTTCAAGTCTCTAGACATCACTCAAATCCAGCTTATGCATAATCAACTTCTCATCACTAGGATGCTAACTATTTTCTTGTTCACTACTTACTATATAGATGAAATTCAAGAATTAGATTGCAAATATTCTTCCTGTTTTATTCAGCTTTCGATTTGCGTATGAAATGTTGGGCAGTCATTTTCATCGAAATTTTCCCGGAATATCTTGGCTAAAATCCTCACGTATGACATTGTCCTTTCAAAATTCATGCCGACTGAAACAAGGAGAGACATGTCCATTGCCTTTTTCCAGAATTGCAAAGTCAGCTGATTGGAATGAGTGAAGGCGAATCTGGGAAGCAAATGTAGCTTTATTGGTGAAAACGGAATCTCTCTCTCTCTCTCTCTCTCTCTCTCTCTCTCTCTCTCTCTCTCTCTCTCTCGGATTTTAGATGGCACTTTAAAATCTAATGAGAGGTGAACTATACTGAATCGACAGATCATCACAGTGCTTCACTTTTTTATCATTATCCATTGGAAAATTTAATAGTCGAGGAAAAAGACAAGTAAGAGTTACATGTCCAAAGACTTGCTGTGGAAGGAAAATATTCTGGAATGCGACCAATTAATACGAAAAAGAGATCCATGACCTTTGCTTGAGGGGATGAAGGAAGTTGTATCATATATTACGCTCTTTGCAATAACACCTGTTGAGTCAAAGAAAATCTCTGAGTTTCGAGGATTAAAGTGTTGAATAAGATATAATAGTATGGTTTTACTTAAAATATATTTCTGGTAATTCCTTCAAATAGAAAAATTATTTGATATATGATATTTCTCATCTTGTGAGTGCATGACTTCCTTCATATGCAATATGAAATGGGATACCAAAATATCGTCTAAATCATATTATAGATTTTTAGATGCATTTAGCAGCTGGTACTTGTCCCCTTTCGAATGGATTTCTGATTCTTCAAATAACAATCGCTGTGTCAAAAGAATATTCAATAAGGTAAAAATAATCATCATCATCCTCATCATCACCATCTCGCCCTACGCCTATTGACGCAAAGGGTCACTGTTAGATTTCGCAATTCATCTCTATCTTAAAATTTTAATTAAATAATTCTCCATTCATCATCTCCTACTTCAGGCGTCATAGACCTCAGCCATGTAGGCCTGGGTCTTGTGGAACCCAGTTGAACGTTTGGTGAACGAATCACTTTTGATGAGTGCAAAGAGCATGCCTAAACCAACCCTTTCCCCAAAAGAAACTTTGCATGAAACAGCTACTTTTGCTTCTTTCCTTTCCTTTCCTCTCCTAGGGGGAGGGGGTTGGAGTGGGGGGATTTGAGGTGGGGGAGAGTAAAGATTGCTTTATACCATTAGCATTAACGGGTAAATGTTTTGTAAAAAACAAATACACACACGCACACACACACACACTCTCTCTGCTGTGTCCTTCCGTGAATATGAAAAGGAATAATCAAAAGAAAACCCAAGAAAAGTTAAACATAACTTTGCGTTGCCCTCAGAAACGAAAGAGGAAAAACATTGATATAAAATGTAAATGAAATGTATCAAGTAAAAAAGGAGGAAAAACGTGAATGTTCTTCACCGTTTCCTAAAGTGTTGTATTTGACTGCCTCCTGAACTTCCAATAGCACTTCTCTTAAGAAAAACTAAATTTAATTTGGATTGTTTAGTAGATATTATTTTTTTATTTCCCCCCCCCCCAAAGAAAAACCATTGAATAAATTAGATGAAAATAGATATTACAAGTTCGAATTTGACTGCATCCTGTACTTCCAATACTAATTCTCTTTTAAAATAAACAACTTCTACATTAGTTAGCTGAGTAAATATTTCTTTTCTATTTCCACAGAAAAAAAAAAAAAAAAAAAAAAAAACCGCATGTTGTTATATCGTACTTTTCAGCTGGGCTCGCTTTGGGTATGGGCACCTGAGGAGTTAACCCCGGCTTAACCTCTAGCCTCTTAACCTTTAACAACTCCCAATTTCGTTGCGTCAATTAATCATGCTGGCAGTTTCCTTTTAATCTGTACTTTAAACCTAAGTTTAAATAAGGAGAAAGTTATTTCCCTTAACTCTTTTTGCAGGTCATTATTTAGGGTAAATATTTCTATGAAATTCTCGAAATTTCTTGCTGTAATAAAAATGCAGTATATCAAACAAGTTGGATTACAAACACACAGACACACACACATATTTTTATACAGTATGTATATATATATATATATATATTGTTATGAACCGCCTTAATGGTTCAACAGGTTCTTTAAAAATACTACAAGAATTGGGACTGGAATGAACCAATGGACTGCAACAACCAAAGGGGTGGGTAAAACAGAAAATACTCAAGTACCTTAACCTAGTTTATTTTACAAAATTTATACAATAATGACAAGTATATACAATAATTACAAATGAGTACAGGTATTGGGAAGCACAGAGACAAAAGATAGTTACCACAAAATCTTTAAAATCACAAATACAGTTTACTGAAATACAAAGTAAATAAAAAAACACAATTAACAATAGTCATCAGCAAAAAACCCAGTAAGCAGCAGCCATGAAAAATTTAATGAATGAAACTTCTCATTAATATACAAATAATAAATACGAGCCCATGCACTGGCTCTTCCAACATCCACCAACAATCCCTGATCCTCGAGGACGTCCATCGAACACTGCGGGAACTACCACGACAGTGTCGATACAGCAGCCACTTTGCTGCCACCGAAAAACAACGCTTCCAAACCATCTCGACCTCGAGGACCAGGTTGAGGACAAGTCACCACCAACTAGGAGACACTCCAAAGCTGGGTCTGCTGCTCTTTCTCGACTGCATCCCGAGAAACGGTCCCTCTGGCTTCCCAAACCTGACTGCCGCATGTCACTCACAACATGACCAAAGTAAACAAAGATCCCAACCTTAATAAAGAAAAGGGCAGTTACAAAAAAATTGAAACTAGGTTGTTTGACAGTCAAACAACCTAACACCTCCACACTCAAAAAAAAAAAAAAACAGTTCAAAAATTTTTTTTTTCAGATAACACTCTCACCCACCCCCAAAGAAGTCACAGAACCATCAGCCAAAACAGACCCAATCCTGGCAAGGTCGCCAATGTTATGAACCGCCTTAATGGTTCAACAGGTTCTTTAAAAATACTACAAGAATTGGGACTGGAATGAACCAATGGACTGCAACAACCAAAGGGGTGGGTAAAACAGAAAATACTCAAGTACCTTGAGGGAAAATAGCCCAGTAAGGAAAGGAAAAAAAATATTTTAAGAAGAGTAACATTAAAATAAATATTTCCTATATAAACTATGAAAACTATAACAAAACAAGAGGAAGAGAAATTAAATAGAATAGTGTGCCTGATTGTACCCTCAAGCAAGAGAACTCTAACCCAAGACAGTGGAAGACCATGGTACAGAGGCTATGGCACTACCCAAGACTAGAGAACAATGGTTTGATTTTGGAGTGTCCTTCTCCTAGAAGAGCTGCTTACCATAGCTAAAGAGTCTCTTCTAACCTTACTAAGAGGAAAGTAGCCACAGAACAAATACAGTGCAGTAGTTAACCCCTTGAGCGAAGAAGAATTGTTTAGTAACCTCAGTGTTGTCAGGTGTGTGAGGACAGAGGAGAATCTGTTAAGAATAGGCCAGACTATTCGGCGTATGTGTAGGCAAAGAGAAAGAACCGTAACCAAAGAGAAGGATCCAACGTAGTACTGTCTGGCCAGTCAAAGGACCCCATAACTCTCTGGCGGTAGTGTTTCAACGGGCGGCTGGTGCCTTGGCCAACCTACTACCTCATATATATATATATATATATATATATATATATATATATATATATATATATATATATATATATATATGTGTTTATATAAATGTGTATGTTTATATATATATATATATATATATATATATATACATATATATATATAAATATATATATATTCAGTATATATATATATATATATATATATATATATATATATATATATATATATATATACATATATATAAATATATATATTCAGTATATATATATATATATATATATATATATATATATATATATATATATATATATATATACAGTATGTATATATATATGTATATATGTGAATATATATATATATATATATATATATATATATATATATATATATATATATATATACAGTATATATAAATATATATTATATATACATATATGTATATATTCATATATATATATATATACATATGAATATTTATATATATATATGTATATGAAAATATATATATGTATATATAAATATATATATATATATATATATATATATATATATATATATATATATATATATATATATATATATATATATATATATATATATATACATATATATATAAATACCGGCCGGCAGTTGCTGCCGACCGGCACATGCATTTGAACCAGAGTGCTGCCGCCTTATAGCTGTTAAGTAGTATACTTTAAAGCTAGTTGTGGTGTGTGCCGGCCGGCAAAGGCAGGCCGGCACACATCCCCCTGTACTGTACTAGTATTCTTCAGTATAACATATACAGTAAGAAGAAAACTATGGTAAGGGTTTTGGTACAGCACTGTGTCTTCTAACACTATTGTGTTTTCTTGCACATCCCTTTGCTGTTGCCCTACATATAGGAAGCTGAGTTCTTTCCTGTCTATTATCCAGGATTTTAAAATCATTGCTTAGGTGTGAGCTCCACCTGTTTCCTCTGGAAACTTTGCATTGGTTACTCTAGAAAAGATAAACCATTTTGATTTTATTATCTGGAAGGCTGCAACAATGGGTTGTGAGGGAAACACAAGTGTGTGTCTTTCCTTTCTGAATTGTTATGCTATACTATGCATATCCAGTGATACATAGTTCACTTGATACTCATGGAAATTTCTTCTCTTTACAGAAGGACACTCGAAGTGGGGAAGTGCTTTCTGCAATGTCAGCAGCAAGAACCTCTGCGGACATGAGTTTTGTAGGAGACACGCAGCATACGCTGTCTCCAAGGATGATCTCCGGTATTGGGACCCTCAGGTATGTACTGTGTGCACTAACCTGATTACTGAGACCTTTAATTCCCCTAGGACAGAGGAATCAAGGGATATAGCTAGGAAGAAGCTTCGTACCTGGGTAAGGGGCTTCCAAAAGAACACTTCTGGCCCTTATCTTCCAAGTGAGAAGATGAGGGCGTATCTTTTCCCTAAGGCATCAGCTGATGCAGTGATTCCCCAGCCTCAAGAGGAGATCCCCTAAGTTCAGATCCAGGTGGATGCTGAAGTCGCGGTCGCGATGCAAGACATCCAGTTAGATGACAGGATGTCTGATGTGGACAGGTGTCAGGAGGAAGACCTCCTGGCAGAAGCCCAGGATGAAGTTTAAGCCCCAGACGTTGTAGAGGTAGACGTCGACGAGGTGTCGGCTACTCCGGTTCAGATTCCGGAGCCTATTCCCTCTACATCGGCCGGTCTCCCAGTAGAGCTGGGACAGGCCCTCTCTTCTATTGTTGGAATGATCCAACAAATGCAGAAGGAGAATCAGGAGAAGGCGGCTGCAATGGAACTGCGAATGCAGTGCCTTGCAGAATCACATGGGCCCCAGAAAAAGCTCAATGTGAAAGACCTTCCCTTGTGCTCAGATGCTAACCCATGGAGGTATGCTGAGCACATGCCGATGACGACTGGAAAGATCGTCATCTCGGATAAGCTGGGCTCAGTTCCCCTGGAGGAGGGGGAATTCTGGCCCAGCAAGGCATCATATCCGGACTGTTATGTCCGGCTGAGGAAGGAACCAGCTTCAAAGGAGGAGACCGAGCCGAAGGAGGTCATAGTGATGGACCATGCTAAGGCTCAAGCTCTACTTTCATCCTCGATGAAAGAGAGGGGCTTCTCTAACTCAAAGGTAGCCGCATTGAATAGGAAGCTCCCTTCGTTTGTGTCCTCGCCTACTAGAGCCTTCCCCTTTTTACAGAAAGGGTTTCTGGCTGTACTAAAAGCAGTCGAGGCCGGCAAGTCTTGCCCCTCCCTAGAGGAGTGTAAACCCTTGTCGCTGGCCCTGCCTATGGACCACAAAGACTGGAAGGACGTCCATCTTACGTTCTCAGTTGGAAAGTTGGAGGCTGATATTGCCGGACGTCAGTTCGGCAAGGACCTCCCTAAGCTGTCTGACTTTCTTTTGCGAAGTGAGTTCGATACAAAAGAAAGACTGACTGCCTCAATGTCTCTTCAGACTATTCTCGAGACGATGGCAAGTGACCCCAAGGTCCATGAAATGTTCATGGTAGTGGCCAAGTCTCATCTGGCCACAGTGACGAAGGACCTTTATGGCTTCGTCAAGGCAAGGAGAGCTTGTAGGGAGTTCGTGTTTACCTCGGCTACGGTGAGGCACGAGCCAAAGAAACTAATCTCCTCCAACATTTGGGGAAAAGACCTTTTCCTTACCGACTTGGTCAAAGAAGTTGTTGATAAGGCCGCCTTGGAGAATAGAAACCTTCTCCGGAAGTGGGGCCTGGCTATCAAAAGAAAGTCTTCCCCGGATGAGGGTCCTCAACCAAAGAGGAAGACTATGAGGACTAGGCTACCGTCTCGGCCAGCCAAGCCTGTTAGACAGCAACAGCAACTGCAATTGCCATTGCCCCCAGTGCCCCAGATCGTGGCACAAACCCCGACCACTTTTCAGTGGGTACCCCAGGCCGTGTCGACACAGTCCACGGCATTCACCCCAGCGTTCGAAGGGCAGTCTACTTCCTTTCGAGCAAAGCCTAGAGGAGCAGCCAGAGGCTCGTCTAGACGCCCCTCAAGGGGAAGGGGATTCAGGGGTGGTCGTGGTCAGGAAGGCAAGACCTCAGGACGGCAGTCCAAGTGAGGTGATACCGGTAGGAGGGAGACTTCTGAAATTTCGGGATCGGTGGACCTTCGATCCCTGGGCCCACAGCCTACTCAAGAATGGACTGGGCTGGAGCTGGTACAGCACTCCACCCCCGTGCCTTCGGTTTTTCCAACACTCCACCCCCGTTATGGAGGAGTACGTTCAAGAACTGTTGGAGAAAAAAGGTGATCGGAAGGGTGAAGCCCATCAATTTCTAAGGGAGGCTGTTTTGTGTTCCCAAGAAAGACTCGGAAAAGCTCAGAGTCATTCTGGACTTATCGCCACTCAACAAGTTCATAGTGAATTGCAAATTCAAAATGCTAACACTGCAACACATAAGGACCTTACTGCCCAAGAGGGCATATTCCGTCTCTATAGACTTGTCAGACGCCTATTGGCACATTCCAATTAGCCATCGACTCTCCCCCTACCTAGGGTTCAGGCTACAACGAAAACTATACGCCTTCGGAGCCATGCCATTCGGGCTAAACATAGCCCCAAGGATTTTTACGAAGCTTGCGAGCGTAGCTCTCAAACAATTACGCCTAAAGGGAATTCAGGTAGTAGCCTACCTGGACGACTGGTTGGTGTGGGCAGCATCCGAGACAGAATGCTTGCAAGCTTCCAGTCAAGTGATCCAGTTCCTAAAGTACCTAGGCTTCAAGATCAACAGAAAAAGTCTCGACTTTCTCCATCTCAAAAGTTCCAGTGGCTGGGAATCCACTGGGACCTTTTGTCACACCGTTTCTCCACCCCGGCGAAGAAAAGGAAGGAGATAGCGGGTTCTGTCAAGAGACTTCTAGATTCCGAAAGGATATCAAGACACGAGCAGGAGAGGGTACTGCGCTCTCTCCAGTTTGCTTCGGTGACAGACCCAGTGCTAAGAGCACAGCTAAAGGATGCAATCGGAGTTTGGAGAAGTTATGCATCAAACGCGCGAAGAGATCTGAGAAGACCAGCCGCTTCGGCTAAGTACTCTTCTCAGGCCTTGGTCCCAAGCCAGACATCTAAAGAAGTCGGTTCTTCTTCAGCCACCTCCCCCGTCGGTGACGATTCACTCAGACGCCTCGAAGGAGGGATGGGGAGGTCACTCTCATCGGAAAAAAGTCCAGGGGACTTGGTCCAAGCTATTCAAGACTTTTCACATAAAACTTTCTAGAAGCTAGGGCAGTGCTCCTTACCTTAAAGAAAGTCTCCCCGCGTCACTCGATCCACATAAGGTTGGTAATAGACAGCGAGGTAGTTGTGAGATACTTGAATCGACAAGGATCGAGGTCACCACCTCTCAACCAGGTGATATTGGCCGTCTTCCGATTGGTGGAAAAGAAGAAGTGGTACCTGTCGGCAGTTCACCTTCAAGGAGTCCGCAATGAGACAGCGGACGCTCTATCCAGGTTCACACCGATAGAGTCGGAATGGTCCTTAGACCCAGGATCATTCTCCTTCATTCTGAATCAGTCCCAGAACTGCAGATAGACTTCTTTGCGACGAAAGACAACAAGAAGTTGCCCCTGTATGTGCCCCGTACGAGGACCCCTTAGCGGAAGCAGTGGACGCGATGTCCCTCGACTGGAACAGATGGTCCAAGATTTATCTGTTCCCTCCTCACAACCTTCTGTTGAGGGTCCTCAACAAACTGAGATCCTTCAAGGGGTAGCGGCAATAGTGGCCCACAAGTGGCTGAACAGCGTGTGGTTCCTCCTGGCATTGGAACTGTAGCTGAAGTTTGTACCACTACCAGATCCAGTTCTGACCCAGCGAGTCCAGAAGTCAACTGTCTGCGCTTCATTACAGAAAACCCGGACCCTGCAGCTCATGATTTTTTCTCCCTAGCGGTGAGAAAGCGTTTCGGGATTTCGAAAGCCAGTATAGACTTCCTTGAGGAATAAAAGTGCAAATCTACTAGAAGGCAATATGATTCATCTTGGAGAAAATGGGTGGCCTTTAGTCAAGGCGAAGAATCCGCAGGAGATCTTGATAGACTTCTGCTTATCTTTCTTCTCCACCTCCATGGTCAAGGATTGGCAGCGAACACGATTTCAGCGTGTAAGTCTGCTTTGACAAGACCCATTCTATATGCCTTCCAGGTCGACCTAGGTAATGAGATCTTTAATAAAGTCCCGAAAGCCTGTGCTAGGCTCAGACCTTCAGC
Organism: Palaemon carinicauda; assembly: GCF_036898095.1. Lineage (NCBI taxonomy): Eukaryota > Metazoa > Arthropoda > Malacostraca > Decapoda > Palaemonidae > Palaemon > Palaemon carinicauda. Next base: position 64,615,702 of record NC_090757.1, read on the forward strand.
ACCTCCAAAGCCCATTTCATGGTCTTTAGACAAGTTCTTCATTTCGATTCTCTGTTGAGCAATGAAGAGTGTGCGTTAAAGGATTTGACACAGAAAGTTATTTTCCTATTTTGCACTCGCGTCCGGGGCCAGGGTTAGTGAGATTGTAGCCTCTCGAGAGAGGCAGGTCGTGTTCAGTTCCTGGATGGGGGAGAACTGAACCTGTTTCCGGATCCTACGTTTCTCGCCAAGAATGAGTTACCCACCAACAGGTGGGGTCCCTGGAGAATCTGCCCTCTGAAAGAAGAATGCCTAAAGGTCTATCTTCATAGAACTTCAGACTTCAAGGGTGGTCAACTATTCAGGGGAGAAACATCAGGCTCAAATTTATCTCTGAATCAACTCAGAGCGAAAATCACATATTTTATTCGCAGAGCGGATCCTGACAATACACCCGCAGGTCACGATCCGAGGAAAGTTGCCTCATCCTTAAATTTCTTTAATTGTATGGATTTTGAACATCTCCGTTCATACACTGGCTGGAAGTCTTCCAGAGTGTTCTTTCGCCACTATGCGAAGCAAGTAGAGGAACTAAAAGAGATCTGTGGTAGCAGTGGGTCGCGGTGTTAACCCTACTGTTTAACTCTGCGAGGAACAGTGGTCTTAAATGGGACGATTAATTCCAGGGTGAGTGTGTAGTTACATACTGTACTACAAACTAAGTGAGGGCACTGTGTTGCCCATCCAGACTGTTCCATATCCGAAGGTGAACCTAGCATAAGTGCAGACATGTGTGCCGAGCATTTCTAACGCTAATGTCATTGATTTGTAATACAGGCTTTTATGACTTTGATACCTCGGTATCTTAAAAGTGGCATCTAATGTTTTTTCTTTCAGACAAACAAGCTCTGTTTACTATCATACTTATGCTTAAAGTTTTGGGTTATCCTCTTCTTATGTATATATATATATATATATATATATATATATATATATATATATATATATATATATATATATATATATATATATATATATATATATATATATATATATATATATATATATATATATATATATATATATATATATATATATATATAATTGTGGTTAACCTGTCTATTTATTGCCTGTCAATAATCTGGTTCTTGAGAACCTTGCGTCTCCTTCACCTGTGTCAATTTATTGGTATAATTGAGCATTCATTCTATGTATCTTATCTGGGATAATTCTAATAGAATTGTTCCTTTATGCAAGCTATGTTGCATTGGTTTTCCTCCTATGCGGATATAAAACCTTTGTCCAGTACAAGTATTGTGAGGAGAACTGGTCGATATTTCATATTGACGCAGTGGTTCTTTACAAACTATGCTTTACTTAATATAGGGCGAGACCACTATATTAGCTTGCCTGGTATTCATACATAGGTATATGTACTCTTCGAGACTTTTCCAGAGTCTAGTAGGACTCTTCCCTGTAGGGGGCAGGAAGCTCTAACATAGTTTATAGTTAGTTGAAAAGATGTATAACGGTAACATCTTAGGTCTCTAGGTCTAGTCGACCGGGAAAAAATTACCTCCGGGGAGTACGGCACGTTCTGAGAATCCACAGATACAGTAATGCTCTGGTACACTTCCATCAGGACGACATGGCTTGAGCCCAAAAAACGGATTTTGAGCGAAGCGAAAAATCTATTTTTGGGTGAGATGGCCATGTCATCCTGATGGACCCGCCCTTGCCTTTCTAAGAAAGGGCTGTAGGACCCCTCCCTACATACAGTATCTGTAGCACCTCGTGTACGCTACAATGAATACAGATGGCGCCAGGATTGGCGCCAGGCACGCATACGAATCGGAGGATAGGGAAGCCTTGGGAGCAGCTCCCCTTTTTCTTTCCCGAATTCGTATCTCGCCAATCACCTCCTACGAGATGAAATCTCTGTCCAGGATGTAGATTGCCATGTGGCGTGTCTAGAATACGTCCTCTGATATGTCGCGATATCCCTTTCACGAGGGATACTCGCTCCAGGAGTTAGAATTCTGGTACCTTAAGGTAAATTCTCTGGGAATATCGCCGTAGTTGTAATATACCCTAGGAAGCTACCCTATAGGAACTTCCATCAGGACGACATGGCCATCTCACCCAAAAATAGATTTTTCGCTTCGCTCAAAATCCGTTATATATATATATTTATATATATGCATATATATATATGTATAAGTATATGTGTATATATATATATATATATATATATATATATATATATATATATATATATATATATATATATATATATATATATATATATATATATATATATATGTGTGTGTGTGTGTGTGTGTGTGTGTGAGTGCGTGTGTTTGTTATCCCTAAGTAAAAGACAATAGTTCATGATTGCTGCTTTATATAGTTTTATATCTGATTCAGAATCCATATCAAGATAATCAAAAAGAATTTTAAAAGCTTTTAATATAGTTTCATAGATAGGACAGAAATATGTATTAAATTTTAGCTGTGAAGAATCTATTTTCAAATTTTAGTATTTTCAGTCATTTTATTGAAGTATTTTCACTGAATTGACACATCTAATAGAAATATATGTAAATGTATAGAATAATTACAGTTATTACTACCAAAATGTAAATCATTCAAGTTCCGTATGAAAATAAATAAGTTACTGGTGATGTGTATTGTTTTAATAATTTAAAAATGTTGTTTTTTGTTCAACCAGCAATGAAAATCTCAATTCTTTTTTTACTTCTACCAATACTATGATCACCTCGGCCCTTCAGTCCATGATGACTTCTCTTCATCCTGCTTTAGCTGTGTCAAGTTAGACCTCTATGACGTCAGAATATTATCAGAGTCGAGTATTTGTAATCAGAGACAGCTCTCGAGGCCCTTTGCTTTCACACTAATTATGTGTGTTTGTGTATGTTTGTGTATGAACGTGTGTGTATCCATGGCTTCTCAGATCCTCCCCTCTCTGAATAGTAAATTAAGTTTTCAGTATTTACATTGGTCCACCCTTAAGGCCTGAATTGATATTTGTAGTAATTCTGCAAATCTTATGCATTTGGTCTCTCTCTCTCTCTCTCTCTCTCTCTCTCTCTCTCTCTCTCTCTCTCTCTCTCTCTCTCTCTCTCTCTGTATCCTCAGTGCATGTGCGTACCTCCTTCCTTTGGATTTTAAATCACCAAGAGTAAACAGTGACAAACTCTGTCAATTATCTTGCAATGTTTTTGACAGTCCCTTATTCTGACGGGTAAAACAATTCATATGTGAAACCTTATTTAGAATCAGTTGAAGATTCAATGAAAGTTAAAGGATAATCATTCATATTGATAATGCTTAGAATTGTATCAAGATAGATTGCAACCTTATGGAGTCAATGTATTTTCATGCTGTATGAAGAATATTGAAACCAAAGCATTGTTTGACTTACGGGGACATAAATGTTTTGAAAATTTATATTCGAGTTTTCTTTCAATATTTCTGGAATAGTATTACATTCAAAGCAGCTTGATATATCAAAAAATAAATGGACATTTAAAGTATTCAATAATTTCTCAAACTCAAGGTATACGACGCAGTTTTCTTAATGGATCTATGTTGTGTTACTTAGAGGGAGAAATATAAAAGTTGGAAACTATATTTTTGCAAATGAAAAATTAAGTCCTGACCAAAGTAACTATTGGAATCGAAATGACTCAACCTGGACCTTTTGTGATTAGCTGATGGGATCACATGTAGAAAATGGTGATATTTTTTTTATTGGTTTGAGATGGAGTATACTTTAAAACGAATGCAAATAAAAAAGAAATTCTCTGTGCTTTTAAAGACTTTGGAAAGTGGCTTGGTTATTTAGCTGATGACATCAAATTTAGAAAATAGTGATATTCTTTAAATGGGTTGAAATGGAATGTAAAAAGTCTACAATGAAATTAATACAAATAAATATAGAACCATTTCTCTGTTCTTATAGACTATGAAAAGTAGCTGCGCTATTTTTCTTAAGGATTTGATTCAAAGCACTATTACCTAATGCAAAACTAGTTTTCATAAGCATGAATTATTGAATAAGAATAAGAACGCTCGCTCCTTTACTAAAACAACAAGAGATGACAGAAATACTGTTTCCAGCAGTAATCAATGGCAAACGAGACGAATGAAAATAGATGCACACGCGTACACAGAAAGTTTTCCTAGATATTGAAAACTTAACTGACTAAAGTGTTCTTAAATTATTTCTTAATAAAAGCTGAAATTATTTTGAGTATTTCAATCATTAAGTTAGTGAAAATTACAATTCAATCCAATTTTTCTGTCAAATTTTATCCCAGTACCAAAGATTTACTTTTCGATAAAAAAAAAAATGTGGATTTCTTATAAAGGAAAACTATACTCAATTTTTAATGAGGCAGATTTGCAGTCACTTGCAGGTCTGCCCTTACACCACGGAAAACGTTCCTACAAGCTGACTGGTTGATAGTATTTTGTTCGAATGGCATCATTGTTTTCAAATACTTACCGAGTAATGTGAATCTAAACTTATTTACGAACCGAAATTTTTTAATTAGATATATTTTTTGTCAATGAATATTGTTAACTGATAAAGAGATTATAAAGTATTGTGATAGCAAGTTTAAATTAATAACTTCTGCCGAAGTCAACGACAGGAATTTGTTTTCGGATGCAAGCTGCATAATTTTGTAAATTTTCACATATTTTTTTTTCGATAAATTACACTAAGCATAAGAAAAAAATGTTATATATAAACTTTCTTTGAATACCAGAATCTGCTAAAATCGCTATTGGTGAATTTGCGGGGAGGTATCACACGACTTTATAATCTGCTTATTCGTTAACATTATATATTGACATAACATATATTTCATGGAGAAATTTTGGTTAGCAAATAAGTTTCAATTCACATTATCTGGATAAAATAATTCCAACAAATCCGCTATTATGAAACATTTCCGAGTTAAAGGGCACACCTGCGAGTGAGTGCAAGTCTGCCCCATTAAGAAAATTAATGGAGTATAGTTCACTTTGCATCAAAAGCTCTGTAATTTTGTGATACACATATAAATACATATTGTAATTATTCATGTATATTCATATATGTTTATATAATATACTGTATTTTATCAACAATATTTCATATTTCCAAAACTGAGTAAATGAAAAATGGCCGAGCCAAGTAAGGTTTTTACAATCCTCCCCTATATAATAAAGAGTAATTGTCTGGCTATATATGTAAATATATTTCTTTCCTGTTATGCTGAATGGCATTGTCAAACGTATGACTACTTGGTCTCCCTTCCAGTGGTTAAGGAGGGGGGGGGGGGAGGAGTCATATCCAAGATCTAGATCTTGGTCATACCCTAATCAGAGGAGGTACACTAGGAAACCTCACTCTCCCAAAAATTGCCGAATCAGCAAGTTGTAAGAAGGAGAGGGGGATGGGTGGGAAGGGTTGCATCTACGTGCGTGTGTTCGTGTGCTCATATTATCTAAATAATTAGAAATAATTTTTGTCGGGCTGCGTACACTTGTACACGAGAATGACCTGATATTAGTACCAAAGAAGGTAAAGCATCTATACAATTAATTGTATTTGATCGTAAAACCTTGAGGAATTACCTGTTATATAATAATCAATATCTCTAGAATAAAAAAAAAAAAAAAAACTAATGAAGTGTAACGTTAAAAAGATAATCGAATACATCCAAAATTAAGCCCCCCCCCCCCCCCCCCCGAGGAAACAGCACGTAAACTCCCACTCTCAACTCTAAACATTCCTCATAAGGACCACTATCTTGAAAACCCTCGTTTCTTTTTGGAATAGTGCTGACGTGTCACTTTTTCCAGGATTATGAGAAAAGTTCTGGAAACGAGGGGTTATGGCTCTATTTAAACTCTCTTGTACGGGTTGTAGACCAGGCTGAACATTTCCTCTTTAAGAGGGCGTGGGTTGAAAGGGAAGCGTGATGACTCTATATGATTAATATACGAAAGTTTATGAAAAGGATAGTTCTTGAATATATGATTTTTGCAAGAGAGGAAGATGGAGGGATGTGTTTTCTTCTGGAAAATGGGAGTGTGGAATGGTTAGAATACCACATTTTTTAAAAAGCAGAATGTTTTGGAAAAAATAAATAATGGGGGCCTCTAGGATAATTGTATGAATAAAATGGAATAAATTATTATTATTATTATTACTATTATTATTATTATTATTATTATTATTATTATTATTATTATTATTATTATTATTATTATTATTATTATTAGATAAGCTACAACCCTAGATGGAAAAGCAGGGTGCCATAAGCCCAAGGGTTCCAACGGGGTAAAATATCCCAGTGAGGAAAGGAAATAAGGAAATAAACTGCAAGAGGAGATATGAACAATTAAATTATAATATTTTAAGAACATTGATAACATAGATATAAATCTTATAACATAGATATAAATCATATATAAACTATAAAAAGAGACCTCTGGTTGAGTAGGATGAGCTGTTTAATGAATATGCATCGAAACAAAAGTATCTATTTTCCCAAATTGAACATGAGAAATCAAAATGAATTATTATTATTATTATCATTATTATTATTATTATTATTATTATTATTATTATTATTATTATTATTATTATTAGCTAAGCTACAACCCTAGTTGGAAAAGCAGGATGCTATAAGCCCAGAGGCTCCAACAGAGGAAATAGCCCAGTGAGGAAAGGAAAAAAGAAAATAGAATATTTCAAGAAGAATAACAATAAAATATCTCCTATAAAAACTTTAACAAAACAAGAGGAAGAGAAATAGGATAGAATAGTATGCTCGAGTGTACCCTCAAGCAAGAGAACACTAACCCAAGACAGTGGAAGACTATGGTACAGATTTTGGAGTGACCTTTTCCTAGAAGAACTACTTACCATAGCTAGAGTCTCTTCTACCCTTACCAAGAGGAAAGTGGTCACTGAAGAATATGTAAAGAATAGGATAGACTATTCAGTGTGGATGTGTGTAGGCAAAGGGAAAATGAACCGTAGCCAGAGAGAAGGATCCAATGTAGTACCATCTGGCCATTCAAAAGACCCCATAACTCTCTAGCGGCAGTATTTCAACGGGTGGCTGGTGCCCTGGCTAACCTACTACCTATTAATATAATTTTCCGTCAAAAGCAAAGTTCACAACCGTTTCCTCAAGAGATTCACTACAATATTGTTTATTTTATTATCTATTCGTTTTTAGCTATGGTAAGCAGCTCTTCTAGGAGAAGGACACTCCAAAATCAAACCAATGTTCTCTAGTCTTGGTAGTGCCATAACCTCTGTACCATGGCATTCCACTGTCCTGTGTTAGAGGTCTGTTGCTTGAGGGTGCACTCAGACACACTTTTCGTCTTATTTAGTAGTTTATATATGGGAAATATTTATTTTAATGCCATTGATATTCAGAAAACATTTCATTTCAATTGTTAATTACTTCTCTTGTTATTTAATTATTTTCTTATTTCATTTCCACACTGGGCTATTTTTTCCCGTAGAAGCCCTTGGGCATATAGCACCCTGCTTTTCCAACTAGGAGTGTAGCTTAGCTAATAATAATAATAATAATAATAATAATAATAATAATAATAATAATAATAATAATAATAATAATAATAATGACGGAAATTTGTACTTAGGTCTAAAGCGAATACTTTCTTCACCAGAGCTTCGACTATTTCATAATGTAACTGTCTTTGAATAAGCGTTAGGATCTTAGATTTCATTAAAGGAGATTTGCTAATTTTTTCCTGATTAAAGCTAAAAGCAATGCTTGTAAATCCTAGCTACTTACTGAAATCATGATTTATAAATGATTTATATTTCAAATGTCTGAGATTACTTATAATATTTTCATATAAAGGAATGATGATAAATTATCACTGTTTATGAAAAGCAATAATGAAATAGAAAAAAAGTTTGTCAAAATCAATTTGAATCTAAAAGTAAGCATGTAAATGATAGATATATATTGAATTCATGAATTATGAAAATATACTGCTAAGTGTCTGAGACTACATACTGTATGTCCCATGTCAACAGATAATGAGAGATAGGGACATAGTTTTTTCACTTTATTATAAAAGGTTCGTGAACACACTTTATACAGTGAGTAGCATATTGTTCTTGTGAGTGTTTGAGCAGTACTGTCACTCCTCCTGAGCAAAGCATACATTGCTGGTCTGTCAATATTGCTGAAACAACCAGAATTGTGGAAATCTTCACTGTAAAATATATTCTTACCATTTAGCTTAAGACACATCACGAATCAGAGCACAGCCACGTCACCTATATCAGAGTTCAGTGATCTCGCACAAATATTTATATGATTAATACTCTTCAAAAGGTAATTGATCTCACTCTATGAAACACATACTTCTACATATTTTTCATACAAGGCTTGAGACACCCCCCCCCCCCATGCTCCTCACTCCGGGGGGAGGCACGCACTCGACCTCTCTAGTCTATGATATATGGAGGACACTCCGACCCGGATTAGGGCATGGCATGCAATAGACAGAAATGCAATATGAAATATATACATGGAAATCATCCAAATACATATATCTTTCACAGAAAAGAGATTAAAAATTAAATATTCCATGTGAAAATGTACACAATATATATATATATATATATATATATATATATATATATATATATATATATATATATATATATATATATAATTAAACTCATTTCCTGAGGGCTTCTTGCGTGAATTCATATCCCGTTTTCTATTTTCATAGGTCCCTCAATATTTTGGGTTCGTTCTTCTGTGCCCTAGTTGTTACTCCTGAGTCCTAATACCTCTAGAGAGGGCATCAGCTACCTTGTTAGCTTTACCTTCTATGTGGTCATAGCTCTTTATGCTAAACTATAACAATCTTTCAATCCATCTCGCTTGTCTAGACATCAAGTTCTCTTTGTAAAATAAATCACGTAAGGGGTGATGATCACTTTGCAACTCAATCAGCTGACCTAATAAAAAGAACAGATGCCTCTCTAGAACCCAAAGAATAGCCAATAGCTCTCGATGAAATGTAATTCTTTTCTGCCCCTTTAATGCACTAGAAGCAAAACATATGGGTTGCGCTCTACCCTTATCATATGAATAGCTATTGGCTATTGCTACTAGCACCTATTGTCACTAAAAATAGGTAATCAAATCTACGGTAGATATGCGTGAAACTCTTCGTTAGTTAAGGCAGCTTTCTACTGCAAAAGGTCCCTTTCTTCTTTCACTTCCAAATTTATTACTTTTTTTTTTTTCTTTCAAATCATCTAAGGGTATTGCTATCTCTTAAAAACCTCTTATGAATTTTCGGCAATACCCAGCGAGTCAAAGGAATACAGCTACTTCCTTGAGGTCATGTGTCATTGGGAAATCTCTAAAAGCTACTACTTTTCTGGGGCAGGGTTGGATACATTCTGAGATTATTATATGACCTGAAAATTCAACTTTTATTACAGAAAACTTTGCACTTTCATAAATTTATTTTCATACCATTATAGCGCAATGGTTCTAAAACTTTACGAATGTTGTTATTATGTTCTTCTGCTGTTTTCCCTGTAATTATGATATCGTCTAAGTAACACGAACATTATGCCCTATTAAGTGAGACAACACTGCCATCTTTACCCTAGAAAAATAACTGTGAGCATTTTAACCCCGAAAGGAGGAAAATTCAACTGAAATAGTTGATCGTAGGTTTTAAATGTCGTTTTGCATTTACTCTCTTCTTAAATGGATATTTTATAGTATCCAGATTTTAAATCGATAGTTGTAAAATATTTACTATTTCGTACCTTCATGAGTAATTCTTCGATCGAGGGCAATGGAAATGCATTGTCCTTAGTGACTGCATTCAACTTACTATATTCAACACACAATCTTACCGAGCCATCGTTTTTTCTAAGAGCTACAATTGTAAAAGCCTAGTTGGATACGCTCTCCTTGATAATCCCTAGTTCCCTTAATTTACTAATTTCCCTTTCAATCCCTCCCTGGAAATGAATGGGTACCTTATAAGGCCTTGACCTGATCGGCTACGCCTGCCCACTATCCATGCCAAAAGGATGTCAATCAAACCTCCCGGGTGGCTCGTCTCCAATTTCAATTATATCGTAATAATTATTAACAGTGTTACTAACTACAAGTTCATATTCTGGGTGACTTAGTTTTCTCACTTGCATAATCAAGTTCTGAATGCGGTCGTCTGTGTGGGTTGGAGAAGTGGCTCCCAAGATCCCATTTTTTAGTAATTTCACATAACTCCAATTCACACACAGAATCACTTCCTAACACAACTCATTTTATTTGACAAACTAACAATTGTAATATCTGTTCTGTTCTCTTATTTCTGACAAGACCTCTAAGACTACGTGTGCCCATTTTTCATGGAGTTTAAATACGACTTTGGTTACCTTCAGGGAGGCTGACACAAGGTCACTGATATGCTCGTAAACATCTGGTGAGGCAATACTTCTCTTCTTTCGGGTACAGTGGTTATCTTACCTACTTGTCTTTCCATTCCCGCAGAAGCACTTACTCTCTGATGACTGTCTATCGGCAAAATGTACTCTCCTGCCATTGCTGTCATTCTATTCGTTTCCCCGCAAATGTATATTTGATTATTCATTATAAAATCAAACCAAGTATAGCCTCCATTCCTAGAATTCCCAAGGTAGGCAATATAAAAAATCCTACCTTAAAGTTGACAGTCGTATGCCTTGCCTGTAGTTTATTTCCTCCTGTCATGTCGATGATGATGAGTGCCGCGGACTGTGGTGGGTTTGAGGAAAATCCTTGCTAAATAAGTGAAACGCTGGCTTCTGTGTCGATTAGCTTTCGAATGGACTTATCTGGTATGTCAATCCTGATTGCTAAAACTCCCAGCCACCTATTTGGCTCCTAACTCGGGCTAACGACCTCTCTTGGAATACTGTTGCCCCCTGCTCCTGTCTCCATTGGTGCTGCAGTGAGGTTGGGGGTACTGAGGGAGGTACTACTGCATGTTCCATCGTAGTCACCACTTCTTCGACTGCTTCTGTTGTCATGATGGGGGGGGGGGGCACCGATCTCCCATTTCCTCAGTTTCCTCTTCCTTGGAGATTTGATAGTGGTTGATGTATCACAGCCTGTGTGTACTCGACGTATTTTGTAGGGCACTCTTGAGATAGATGACCATAGGCTTGACAAGTCTTAAAGCGGGGATATCCATGGATGGGACACTCTACTCGTTGGTGCCCCTCTCTCCCACACTCTTAACATCTGAAGACTCTTCTCACCTGCTGACTTTGTTCTCTCCTTCCCCAGTTTATGGTTAGTGGCTTGCCCTCATTACATATGGTCAAAAGGCTGCCACCTTTCTGGAATCAGGGCAGTTTTTCTCCGTCATTTTTTCTTCTAGCAAACTTTCCAGAATGTTTTGTATGGCCATCACTACATCTACTAACGAGCGATTGTCATCAAACAATAACCTCATAGATTCGGAAATTGCTTTTTTATCACCTTTTGGGTGATTGGCACTTCGTGTAGCAAACGAATCACAATCTTGAAATAAATGAGCTGGAAAACTGACTCACCCTCTCGAATTTTTGGTTGATAGTTCTCTTTCATATCCCCTTTTCTTACATCAGGCATTGCCTATTTCTTATTAAACGTTGTTTTATTTGAGTATATCTTCTTAAACTGTCTTATGGCCAACACATTGCCTCCATTACAGGAGCAACTTTAAGCAATCTAACTACTTGAATTGCTTTTTCCCATTCTGAACACCCATATGTGGCTGCTTCAAAGTCTCTCAAAAATGCTTTGATCTATTGAAACCCTTCATTAGGCCATTGATCGTCAAAAGGCCTAACACTTGCCTTGAGTTATGGCAGTTTTCTAACTACAATGCATTAAGTACCTTCACTCGGCTTTGCCTGTGTGCTTTCACTTGTGTGCGATTGAACGTGGTACACGTATGTCAGAGATGCTGTGGCTACACGCCGCTCTTCTCGTTCAACTAACCTATTTTCCAAGTCCTGTGTTCATTGTTTATATCTATATCCTTCATTGATATTACTATAACCAACTGCTCCTTCGTTTTCATCTCCTGGAGCTGCAGTGTCTGCTGTGTTAAACCTTGTATGGTTTGTCCTCTTGAACATTCTATTTTACCGGCTTAAAGTACAACTTCGCTCACACCATTCACAAAGTATTCTTTCCCTTGACACCAGTTATGTCTCATGTCGACGAATAATGAGACCTTAGAACATGGTTTTTCCACATTATTATAAAAGGTTCGTGAACACACTTTACTCAGTTTTGTTCTTGTGAGCGCTCTAGCAGTACTGTCACTCCTGAGCAAATCATGCACTGCTGGTCTGTCAATATTGTTGAAACTATCAGTTTTGGGGAAATCTCCGCTGTGATGGAAACATATTCTTACCATTTAGCTTAAGACATGTCAGGAATCAGAGCTAGGGCACTTCATCTATAACAGAGTTCAATGATCTTGCATAACAATTTATGACATTCATAATACTCCTAAAAAGGTAATTGATCTCACTGTATAAAACATACTTCTACATACTTTACTTACAAGGCTTGGGACACATATAATCCTTTCATATTAGCGAATGATATCGTATTACTATTTTCAATTTTGAATTTTGAGAAACAATATTTAAGACAATGTTTATGAAAGCAATAAAGTATTGTAAATGTACCTAACAATACTCGTACATGTAAATATCAATCAAAATGCAAGAGAATTATAATGATATTAAAAATATATGTAAAATATATATCAATGCATTAATGTATGAAGATCATTGGTGATTTAGCAAGCAAAGGGAATTCGATATGTTTATTTCGAAAGCGATATCGCAAAATAGATAAACAAGCTACATTTTTTTCATAGACATTATTGAATACCCATTTTGTTGTCACAGGTAAAAAGTGCCTTTTCTGAAGAAGAAATGAAAATGAATGTTTCAACATTTGAGGAGATTAAACGACTTTACTGCACAAAGAGCAAAAGAAAACTTATCAAAATTAAATCTTCTCTGTACAAAATGTACTGAGAAAGGTTAATAGACAGCAATGTAATGTACATGTGACCAACCAGCCCAGTTGATCGTCAGATTATGATAAGCTATATGCAAAGATGGGAAACAATTCAATTTGAGTATGGTCATGCTCTCCTTTCTTTTTTAGATTTATGTGTACCACCTTATGTCAGAATGGGGAAAGAATTTGGTGAAGACTACTGAATCATCTTAATCCAATGATATCAGCCAAATCCTTTTAGATTAGTACCATATATCCACGACCCCAAGAAAACTGCTTGCCGACCCCAATTGAGGTCACAACCCCTGGGTTTGGAAACCCTGCCCTAGAATCATAAGGTGATGTGTTTGACAGTATATTTCAATCACAGTGGAGAATTCCGCAAAGCCTAACAATTCAGCATGTTGTTGGAGCAACATTGTATCTTACTTGCCGAGGGTTAGTCAGTACCATCCGAACAATCAGTAGGCAAGGAACTCACCTGAGAGTATCGACTGTACACAGTGTATTCACACACCTCTTTGTAATAAAGTGAAAAAAAAAAACCATGATGCGATGTCTCATTATCCGTTGACATGGGACATATCGGTGTCAGGTGTACAATTACGTATGGTTGTGTAGGCTGTGAGCGAAGTTGTTCTTTAAGCCAGTAAAATAAAAGTTCAAGATGCCTAGATACGCAAGAACTAACATAGCAGACACTGCTACTGTGTAACATCAAAATGAAGGACCAGTTGGTTTTAGTGATGTCAATGAAGAATATAGACGAGAACTATAGATACAGGATTTGGAAAATAAGTTAGATAACCTAGCAGAGTTAATGAATAGATACTTGGTTGAACGAGAAGAGGAGTGGCGCACAACCACAGCACATCCGACATACATAAATGACGTTCAAATGCACACAAGTGAAAGTACACATGCACAGCTGAGTGAAAATACTCTAAACGTCATACTTTGAAAACTGCCAGAATTCCATGTAAGTGTTAGGCCTTTTGATGGTCAACGGCCTAACGAAAGGTTTCAATCAATCCATGTGTTTTTGAGAGACTTTCAAAAAGCCACAGAAAGATAAAAACTATTCAAATAATAAGGTTGCTGAAAGATACTCCGGGAATGGAGGCAATGTGTTGGCCACAAGACAGTTTAAGAAGTTATACTGAAATAAAACAAAATTTATTTGAGAAATATGCCTTACCCGATGCTAGAAAAGTGGATATAAAAGAATATTACAAGCCAAAGATTCGGAATAGTGAATCCGTTCTTAGTTTAGAATATTGCATTTTTGGGGATTGCGATTCGTTTGCTACCCAGAAGGTGATAAAAAAGCAATTGCCCGTAAACATGTTCGCAGATTAGTAATCTCGTATTTATGTGGTTATTTGTTCAATGACAATTGCTCGTTAGCAGACATAGTGATGACTATAAAAGACATGCTAGACAGTTTGCCAGAAGAAAAAATGACTAAGAATAACTGCCCCAATACTGAGAAGGTGGCAGCCATGAAAGGTACTCCCCAACCCCCAAAGCGAGAGAGGGGAGAACACAGTCAGCAGGTGAGAAGAGTCTTCAGATGTTGACAGAGTGGGGAAGAAGGGCACCGACAAGTGGAGTGTCCACTCAATGATCCCCCTGTTGTTATGCTTGTTAGGCCTACGGACATCTATTTTGAGAGTTCCCAGAAAAACATGCCAAGGGCGGGTGGGCTGTGGCACATGCACACCACCCCTCGCCCATCAACCGAGGAAAAGGAAAAAGAGGAAAGGGGAGACGAGGGGGTTTGATGACCAAACATCCCCGCCCCGCATGACATCAGAAGCAGCAGCTGAGGCACCGGTGAGAGTGACTACGACGGACTTGGTAGAGCAGACAATGAGACCTCCATCAGTAACCCCGACCTCAACTCAGCAGCATTAGGGACAGGAACAGGGGGCAGCGGCATTGCAAGCGAGGTCATTGACACGTATCCCATATATCCTAATGGGCAGCTAGGAATGATAGCAGTTAGGATTGACCTACAAGATAAGTCCATTCGACCGCTGACCGACACAGGACCCAGTGTTTCGCTGATTTAAAAAAGATTCTCCTCAAACCCACTACAGTCAGCGGCATCCATCATCCTCGACACGCCAGGAGAAAATAAACTACACGCAGCCCATACAACGATCGTCAACCTTAAGGTGGAATCTGTGAAGTTTACACTTGAAGGAACGAAGGTCATTGTTAAACCCCATGACGATTGGGCACACAGTCTTAGAAGGCTTGTCAGAAATAAAAGAGAACAAAGCTGATAAAATGATAGTTAATTTGTCAAATAAAAGGGTTGTGTTAGGAAGTGATTCCATGTGTGAATTAGAGTTATGTGAAGTTGCTAATAATGGGATCTTAGGAGCCACAACTCCAGCCTGCACAGAAAAACGCACTCAGGACTTGATTATGCAAGCGCAAAAACTATGTCCTCCAGAATATCAACCTGGAGTTATTAACATTGTTAATAATTATTCCGATGTAATTGCATTTGGAGACGAGCCCCCCGGGAGTATTGATCGATTTCCATTTATCATAGAAACTGGGCAGGCGGAGTCAATCAGGTCAAGGCCTTATAAGGTACCCATTCATTTCCAGGTAGAGATAGAAAGGGAAATTAATAAATTAAGGGAACAAGGGATAATCGAGGAGAGCGAATCTCCCCGTGTGCTTCTCCAATTGTAGCTGTTAGGGAAAAACGATGGCTCGGTAAGATTGTGTATTGATTATAGGAAGTTGAATGCAGTCACTAAGGATAATGCATTTCCATTGCCCTCAATCGAAGAATTACTTGTGAAGGTACGGGATAGTAAATATTTTACAACTATTGATTTAAAGTCTGGAAACTATCAAATACCTATTCAGAAAGACAGTAAATATAAAACGGCATTTATAGCTAACCCTTAACTATTTCAGTTTAATTTTCTTACTTTCGGTGTTGAAAATGCTCCAAGTCATTTCTCTAGAGTATTGATGGTGGTTTTCTCTGTCTTGATTGGCCCTAATAATCTTGTTTATTTCGACGATATCATAATTACAGGGAAAACGTCTTAAGAACATAAAAATAATATTGCAAAATAATGGTATGAAAATGAATTTGTCAAAGTGCAAATTTTTCTGTAAACAGTTCAAATTTTTAGGTCACATAATAACCCCAGAAGGTATCCAACCGTGCCCCAGTAAAGTAGAAGGTATTAGAGATTTCCCCGGGCCATGTACCCCTAAGAAAGTAGCTGGGTTCCTTGGGTTTGATGGGTATTACTGTAAATTCATAATAGGTTTTGGAGAGATAACGAGACCCTTAGATGCTTTAAAGAAACAAAAGGCAATAAATTGGGGAGTGGAAGAAGAAAGGGCCTTTGAATATTTGAAAGCTACCTTAACTAGCAATGACTTAATTGCATATCCTAGATCTGATCGCCCGTTTTTAATGACAACAGATGTAAGTAGCGTAACTGTTGGTGGGGTAATTTCTCAACGAGATGATAAGGTAGAGCGACCTATTTTCTTTTCTAGGGCATTAAAAGGGGCAGAAAAGAATTATAGTACATTCAATCGAGAGGCATCGGTTCTTTTTATTAGGTCAGTGATCGAGTTGCAAAGTCATCATCACCCCATACGTGATTTATTTTAAAGCTAACAAGGTAGCTGATACCCTCTTTAGAAGTGCGGTAATAGGAGTAACAACTAGGGCACAAAAGAGAAACAAAGAACAAAACCATGATATTGAGGACCCCATCAAAATAAAGAACGGGGTGTAAATTCACGTGAGGAACAATCAGAAAATGAGTTCCGCAAGTGAGAGAGTGTGTTAGAGATGTTGGAGAGAGAGGGAGAGACTGATGGGAACGGTGAAGCTGTATGTATGTGGGTGGCTGAGGACATGACTAGGGGTTTCCAGAATGATTGGCCTGATGACGCAGGTGTGATTGATTTGACACATAAAGGAAGTCTGAGATGGACAGAAAAAAAGAGGAATGGTTAGAAAGAGTGTGAGCAGTGATTAAAGGGGAATGGGAGAGTTATCCGTCATTTCTAAATGTGCCTCGTGAATTTTATTTATAGAAAGCCCTCCACATTGTACATGCAAGTCCACAAGCAGGGCATTTAGGGATTGATAGAACATTAAGAAGAGCACAAGAATCCTTCTTTTGGTTAAGAATGTGAAAATCTATAAAAAGTTATATAAAATATTGCCATACCTATAACTGTTCAAAAGAACAAAAACATTGTTCCGGAAGCCAGAACCTGACCTGTGATTCCTATTAAATTTTATGGGGTCCATAGGGATATAGTAGGACCATTTCCTACTGGTTTAACACAACATAAGTATATATGTGTATTTGTGGGTGCATTTACTAGTTACACTCATACTTACATAATGTTGGATAATTCTGCAAATTCATTAGCCCAGGCGCTGTGCTCTTTCATTACTAAGTTTGGTTACCCCAAAATTTTGATAAGTTATAATGGTCTCGAGTTTATAAATAATGTTGTGAAACGGTCACGAACTTTATGGAAATTGAACACTTTTCAGAGACTGCATATAGGCATATATGGCTTAGTGGAATCTCATAATAGGGTAGTGCGAATTTTACATTACTTAGTGGCTGATGAACCCTTTCATTGACAGGCCATGCTTCCTACAGCTGACCTAGCTTTGAACATTGCATATAATGCTTCACGCAGGGACATAGCTTTCTTTTTGGTGTATGGACAAAATCCTGTGTTACCATATACGGTCCTGATTAATTTGCAACAGTTGCCAAATTATTCAACTGAGCAATACTGTGTGTATTTGCTAAATCTCTCAAGGAGAGTAATGAATGCCACTGAAAGGTTTTTGAAAACAGCTAATGAAAAACAAAGATCAAAGTATAGTGGTCGGTTCAAAATCGTAGAAACTATGAAACACAAACTAGAGCCAGCATATTTGAGTCCATACCGAGTAAAGATGGTTAAATCTAACAGAGTTGTGATACAAAGCATTATTAATGGCACAGTGTCTGAACATCTGCAAGCACACATACAGGTGGCGCCGGAAGAGGTAGTTTTCAAAAGTGTCAATCAGGGTGTAACTCCTTACCCTTGCATACGTGAAATTCCTCGATTTGACAAGTAGCATTTTTGTTTTCTTTGCTTTTAAAGTTAAAGTTGCGGGTTTTAGGTCTCCACTGAGACGATTTACATCGTTCTCCTCGGGCTTTTGTTGTTGTTTGAACAGACCTCATTGAGCAAAGGCAGTGTTACAGAATGTGTAGATGTGAATACCTTATACTTAAAGTTATAAGAGAAGGGCGGGAAGATGAATGATTTTCTCGGAAAAACGGCTAGTGGCCACCGATTGATAGTTACCAGTGCAAGTGTAGAAGTGATTTTAATAATGGGAAAATGGTGGTGATGAGTTGTGCTGTGAAACTGTGCCATAAACCTGGACAAGTAAAATCGACGGATGGAGCAATATCTATTCCTACCCCTGTCCCGCCCAAAAGGTCTGTATTGCCCGCAACCAGAGGGAGGTTATTGAGGAGATTGCGTAATACTGATATTGATATTTTTTTTTTCTTCATTTTGGGTATTCTGTATTTTAGTTGCAGAGGTCATAAGAAAAAAATGAGTGAAATTATTTTATATTATATTGAATACATTTTACATGAAATATTTCATTATCTTTTTTTTTTTTTTATTGTGGAAGATGTCTGCTTTTTGGGGTGATTTCTATACATTTATTTTATGCTGCATTTCTGTCTAGTACATGCCATGCCTATTCCGGGTCGGAGTGTCCTCCATATATCATAGACTAGAGATGATGAGTACCCACCTTTTCCTGGAGTGAGGAGGTTGGGTGGGGAGCAATGTCCTAATCCTTGTATCCAAAATGTGTGTTTTATATAGAGAGTCTAATGAACTTTTTCAGAGTACTATGAGTGTCCTAAATTGGAAGGCGCAATCACTGAACTCTGTTATAGGAGATGTGTCCCTAGAATTATAAGGTGATGTGTTTGACAGTATATTTCAATCACAGTGAAGAATTACAAAAACCCAAACAATACAGCACAGTAACATTGCATCTTACTTGACGACGGTTAGTCAGTGCCATTTGAGCAACCAGTAGACAAGGTACTCACGTGAGAGTTTTGGCTGTACATTATGTATTTACGATCCTTTTCGTAATAAACTGAAAAAACTCATATTCCGATGTCTCATCATTTTTTGACATGGGACATATGTATATACATATTTACACACAAACACACACACACATGCACACACACACACACACACACACACATATATATATATATATATATATATATATATATATATATATATATATAGATAGATAGATAGATAGATAGATATGTATACATATATATGCATATACATATATATATATATATATATATATATATATATATATATATATATATGTATATATATACACATACATGTATATGTATATATACATATATATATATATATATATATATATATATATATATATATATATATATACATATATATATATATATATATATATATATATATATATATATATATATATATATATATATATATATATACATATATAATATATATACATATATATATATATATATATATACATATATATATATATATATATATATATATATATATATATATATATATATATATATATATATATATATATAATGTATCTGTGTATGTGCACGCGTTTCCTTTGAAAAATTGTAACTTACATACATACATGCACAATAATAAAAATACTTATGTATAGCCATGTACAGTGAAAAAAAATTGAGATTTGAACTAAAAAGATCAAAATGAAAATGAAAAATGCCATTATGTTGTCTATACATAAAAATTAGGATATATATAAATACACCATACCCATATAGAGGTAGTAGATTGGCCAGGGCACTAGCCACCAGTTGAGATACTACCGCTAGCGAGTTTTGGGGTCCACTGACTAGCCAGACAGTCCTACAGTGGATCCTTCTCTTTGGTTACGGTGCACATTCCATTTTCCTAGACATACATTTAATAGTCTGGCCTATTCTTTACGGATGCTCCTCTGGCCTCATACACCTAACAACACTGAGATTACCAAAAATTTTTCTTCACTCAACGGGTTAATTACCGCATTGTAATTGTTCAGCGGCTAATTTCTTCTTGGTAAGAGTAGAAGAAACTCTTTTAGCTATTGTAAGCAGCTCTTCTAGGAGAAGGACACTCCAATAATCAAACCATTGCTCTCTAGTCTTGGATAGTGCCATAGCCTCTGTACCATGGTCTTCCTCTATCTTGGGTTAGAGTTCTCTTGCTTTAGGGTACACTCGGGCACACTACTCTATCTTATTTCTCTTTCTCTTGTTTCTTAAAGTTTTTATATTTTATACAGATTATATCTTAATATTGTTGCTGTTCTTAAAACGTCATAGTTTTCCTTGTTTCCTTGGGCTTATATCATCCTGCTTTTCCAACTAGGGTTGTAGCTTAGCAAGTTATAATAATATACTATGGCATAGAAAGACCATAAACAGACGAAAGTGGAAGAACACGTCTGGCGTCTTTTTTTCTGCAAAGGACTATCAACGGCTGAAGATGATAATGATGATTATAATAATGATAATGATAATAATGATGAATCAAAAAGGAAAATAGACGTGGCGTCTAATGCTAACTGGTAAAAAAAAAAAACTATACAGATTAGCATAATGACAGAGCTGCCGAGAAATCAGATATTTTTTTTTTTTTTTTTTTTCATTAGATGATAGGTTTGGCTTCTCTATATTATAAAGACAGAACAAGAGCTTTGAAAACTTGATAAATTTGTCTAGCATGTGGTCTCTGTCAGTTTATCTCCCATTAACAGATAATTGGCGTTTTAAGTTCGAGAAATAAATATCGTATCTACTATCGGTTATTTACAATTTTGTCTGTTTGAATATGCTAATACCCAGTGTTTGTACGTGTAATGCACAAGAATTCATTGCTAGTATTAATTTGTGCATGCCTGAATTTTGGATAAAAATGCATATAAAATGTTTGCTTCACAACACTATACAGTTTAATTAACTGTCAGTGTTTGCAAGTTTTTGTCTGATTAAGCTAACACCTTTGATCAGTGTTTGTGCTTAAACTGCAAACGAGCCAATAACCCGAATTAACTCTTCCATAAGTTAATATTAATCAAAAAAATATGCAGATAGAATATTTTTTGATTCACACAACTGAATAGTTATAAGAATAGCAATGCATTTTCTTCTGTGATAATTGCAATAGTCATCATTTATTTTCATTTGATAATCTTTTTCTCGAAGAGGTTCCTCAGATTTTCCAAAGCTTTTTAGAGAGCAATTGGTATTCATCGATTTTCCTCTCTTGTAAAGAGCGTCGGTTTTACTATGACAATCTGAAGGAAGAGCCATTATCGGCCACTTGAACTGCATGTGGGTCAAAGAGGTCATATAAAAGCGCTCATTCGTTGCATGGTACCTTGATTGCAGGCAATTAACTTCACTCTTAGACTTACCTGGCAATTAGAGGTAATCAAAATAGTCTAACTCTAATTTTTATTGATAATGATTTATTACGTTCGAGGGAACACAGTGATAGATTCAGTAATTCTATTGTATCCAAGAAAACTTTTATATGGTGAATTGAATTGTCAGATAGAGGTGAAATTTTGAATGTTTTTTTTTCTGGTGTGAAAGGAAATAATTTCATTAAGAAATATATATTCATATTTATTTTAATTTATGCAGTGCTTAAAAATTCTAATTCTTAGAACTGAAAAATAAATTATGGACATTCTGGTTTTTTAAGAATCCCCAAAGCTTAACATGTTAGATCTCTATCATTTTCAACATATATTTTTTTTTTCCTACTGTGAAATCAAATAATTTCCTTCGAAAAGACATCTTTATATTTTCCTTTGTCCACGCAGTGATAAAAGCTAATAATTTTGGGAACCAAAAAATAAATGATAGAATTTGTAGACTCCTAAGAGACCCAAAAGAGTAACAAGTTAAACCTTCTCTGTGCAACCAATTCCTTGAACCTATTCTTCCATCGCCAATGGAAACGGCATTCATCCTCTTCGCAAGTTTGGTTCACCTTTTGTAAGGCGAATTGTCAGCGGAGACGAACTGAATGATCTTGGCAGTTTCGTAAACTAGTAAGATGTTTATTTGTTCTGCCATTGAGAATTAGTGACAAGACACTTTTTATAAAAATGGAGAGATTATTGGTTGATATGAATTATTTTTCTACAATTTCCTGCTAAGTTATTGAGCCTTTATGCGTAATATAAAGACACGTGTAATGAATTTCTGTAATACGATATACTTTCTCTCTCAAGATAGGTCGTTTTAAAGTAATTATTTTTCCTGACAAACTCATTGAGTATTTATGAGTATTATATTATCTGCGTCCTGAATTTCTGTAATACAGTATACTTTTTCTCTCACGAATAGTCTCGTCTTTTTATATTAAATTAAACTAACTTTATATTCGTATTGGTTATAGATCTTACAAATAAACAAAATAGCAAGAAAGACTTATTTCCTCCCTCTATTTTCTTTGGTAGCTACATTAAAAAATAAAAATCTTAATCACTTCATCTTTCTCACCACGCTGGAAATGAAGTAATCGAACCGTCTTGTTCAAGAGCGTGTAAAAAAAAAAAAAAAAAAAAAAAAATAGAAAATAGAAAATAGAACATTTACATTCTTAACAAGACCTATCACCAAAGAAATATTCTCCTATGCAATTTTGATTTTGCACTTTTTCAGGGACTGTAAGACTAGTATTAACATTATAATAGATGAATTTTAAATTAATCACTGATAATTTTGTGAATACTAACTCTTGGCAACTATAGCGAAAACCGAAAGATACAATGATGCAGAAGCAGACTACTTCAATGTTACAAAACTTCAATATTATCGTAAATGTTATTACTTGACGACAAATACTCTTCAATACATCATTATTAATAATAGAAAATATTATCTTTGTCTTCTTTCAAAGTGGCATGTTGAAGTAAAGTGTCGTTTAGCTGGGCCTATAAATCACTCATGGGTCTCGAAATCTTTAGAAATATATTCCTAAACGAATATATTCTATGGCATTTTGTCATAGATTATAAACAAATTCATCACTTTAATCATTAAACTAAGCTTTATTTCGTGGACTTCCCTATAAATATTGTAGTTTATCTAATATAAATCAACGTTTTAATGCGAATTAATAGTAAAACTTATTTTATCATATTTTGTACTTACGAATTTCAAATCATTCTGAATTTTGTTCTGACCATACAGATAAAATTCATGCTCGTCTGAACTTTTCTTAACCGTTCTGTAGTGTAATAACAGATAAATTGTCGAAGATGGATGAGATAGAAACGACATTTTCGATTCGGCTACTAGTTCATTGGATTGTCAAACTATTACAAAGTTAACGTCATCAATATCCAAACTAATCCGCTATTAAATCTCCTGTTTTTAAAGTTACCAAAACATTGATAGGTTCTTTAGAGTTTAAATGCAACAACCTTGATGCGTTTCCTGCTACTCCATGCACTGCCATTCTGTATTTAAAGAATCCAGAGAGAGAGAGAGAGAGAGAGAGAGAGAGAGATGACAGGTTTATGTGATATGTGAAAATGACTTAGGAACATTCGCACATAAAAGCTGTGGTAAAGAATGTGAAATACATGCAATTTGTACCTCAAAGGACCATTTGACTATGATGATTGTTTATAATTTTTATATTTCCAAAATCATAAAAAAATTCATATTCTTCATTAAAAGTTAACTTTTTCTTATCATTTATAGTAATGGATTTGAGAAATATAGTTATGTTTTAGTTATGAGTAAAGAAAGTCAAGGCCTCTGTGCCACCCACAAGCAATCAGTGTAAAATTGAATCAAGAATATATGGTTTGCCTGATATGCCTACAAGAACTATTATTTCTATCCTCTAATCTCCTAAAACATATATACATACATACATACATATATACATACATACATACATATATACATACATCAATTCATATAATTTTCCCGATAAAGTGTAAAGTAAGAAATTCTTGACCAGGTTTGACTTTTCCAAGCTTCAAGCAAACTAAAGATCCGTGATACATCAATAATAAATTACCTGTAAAACGGCTAATGGATAAGGATTCATATTTGCATGCATTATCCTCATGCAATATGAAATATCTGCAGTTAGATTAAAGTCAATCTTTAGGCAAATTGCGATGTTGCAGCGAGTTAATAATGGTAAACATGTTCATTGTCGTTTAGGAAAGGTTGACGGCTAAAATCAGCAAATTTGTATGAATTTTAGTTACGGAAACACAAAACACACGTGTAATATGCATACACATGCACAAACTTACGAGGATACACATAATATAAAACATGCTGTGCATACATTTTCATAATCTTACCTATACTGAAACAAATATACAGATTCTTATACGCAAAAGCATACACACATACAGTAATTATATATTCCATAAACACATACACCCAAGGTGTGTATGTGTGTAAATATAAACATACGGATTCATATACGCATAAACATGCACATACTTATATAATTTAGAACCATGAACACCCTTATGTGCATGTGCATGTCTGTAGTAAATCTTAAAAAGCTTATAAAAGAGTTAGATAAAGCAATGTTACGCAATTATTGTTTGGGTGAAGTTTGTTGTGAATATTAATTTAAGCTTAAAAGTGAAGAAGCCATTCGAGTTTGGAAAGTCGATCTAATCACAAAACTGTTTGTTAGAGGTACATATTTTATTGATTTTACATTGAAGGATAAGTTGCTTAATGCACCATAATAGTGTGCTAGGTGCCAGTTTGGTGATAACTAAGAAGCAAGGTGAATGCAACTAATCTTTATTAAACAGACATCGAGTTCAAATACCAAGTCTTGCGAGCAAAAACATAAAAAAAAAATTAAAACAAAATCAAACAGGAACTATCGGGTTTATACATGATGGTTTATTAACAGTGCAGGGAAGAGCGAATGATAAAAAGCAAAACTGTTAAAGTATACAAGTGTCTAAAACATGTGCAGTACATGGTACCCGCAAAAAAAATTACACATGTGAAATAGGGTACCCTACACTTCAGACGTGTACTGTAAACGGGTCATCTGGCAGGAGATACACAGGTTTTAGGAGATCAATGGAGACCCATTCTTCTTTGCCATGAATGTGATGATGAAAACCTTCTGTATAGGCCTACTACAGATCACAAGGAAAAGGTCACTTGCTAATTTCGTTGCGCAGGAAAATGGGCATTACCGAGTGCGGATCCGTCGGGTTTGCTTAGATGTGGGCTTTTAAATCCAGTGCCTGGACTAGATTTCCCCACAATGTGACGTTGGCGCTGCAGATTGTCGGAGGAGGTTGCGGATGGAAAAAAAATTCGGCAGGGACCACCAACGGGCCCCCCTCCACAATATTTTAGCTGCCAAGAAATTCAGGCCATCTTTAGGAATGGTCCTTATTACCAGGAGGACCCAGGGAAGATAAGTAAACCACTTAAAGTCCTTAAAACTGGACATCAAAGCAGCCAGGCTGTAGGCAGTTGTGAAGTGGCTGTCCATAATGGCATTGACTTTGGGCATCAGGTTCTTCATGGGCAAAATATTGACATTGGGGATGGTAGCGCGTACAGGTTCGGGTCGGCACTGTACCCAAAGGGTACAAAGTAGCTTAATTTCATGAGGAAAGCCGTTTGCGCCAGGGTGCAGGTGATCAATGCTAATAATTTCTCTGAGGCGAGCGAAGCTTTTTAGTTCGCAACAGTTGTTGAGAGAACTGAAAATGTTTGAGAGCATCATATGCTATTGGGTTGTTCCCTTGGTCGCAAAGCCAGCTTGATATTTTCGGAAAAAGTGTCCTTGTTGATCGCTGCCAGAACATAGTCTGCTTTGGTGCATGAGCAAGTCACGCCTTCCTTAATGCGAAATTTTACTTGGCACGCTCAAACCAGGTGAATGCCTCTGTCCTGGTGAAAGGCGGTAGCTTCAGGGGTGTGTCATTGATACTAAAGATAGTGTTGGATGGCAGTATCATCAAACAGTAAGACATACCAGTGAGGGGGAGGACGGAAGGGAGTTTAAATACCAGGACTTGTGAGCGAAGACCTCAAAAAAATTCAATCAAAATTAAACATGAGTTATCAGGTTTATACAAGTTGCTTTACTAACAGTTTAATGAAGAGCAAGTGATAAGATGAGCAAAATCGTTACAGTGTACGAGTGTGTACGGAACATATGCAGTACAATAGAATCAAGCATGGTCAATAATTAGACGGATTTTATGATCGCACACCATGCAGTTAGCAAGCAAATTTATTGGCGGTGGGTCTGACCTCTGATTAAGGAGTCCAACTGGAAGGCAACAGTTTCCACTGTTATTGGCAGTGAGCCTATCCTTATGATTAGAAGCAAGGCTTTTTTTTTTTTCTTATTTTGCATGACCTCGTCTTTACATGCTGGAGTTCTATCAGGGAACTTTTAGAATATCACCAGCGCCATTTACAAACAGTTATTACGTTATGTTTATAATTGCTTTATCCGAGTGTTATCCGTCACAGATGTCACCTAACGTAACGCATCATACTGATTAATCTTTGCGACTAATATGACGAAAACAGTGGTTTACACTAAGCCGTAATGGGAAGCAATTATATTTTGCACGTGTAATGTGTTGAAGCAAGTTGTGTTTCATTTATCAAATGACATTAGGGCAGATTTTTTTATCTGATTTTGCACTTATTTTTAGAACGTAATTTTTGCAGCAATTACTCAACTGCTTTACATTATCAAGTAGTTTCCTTTTCCTTTTTGCAAGACTCCTTTTTATCAAATCTGACCAAAACTAAGTTATGTTATATAATTCTATTTACCAATTTACTTAGATCTTTCAATTTATGTTGGACGGTTTGAAAGACATCGATACTCAAGCGAATGCAATATACCGATTTGGCTAAAATTATTGTATCTTTTTCTCTGAAGGTATTTGAGGTAATAGCAAAACCTATAGGTATGTGACTGAACAGTGTTTCTCATCTAATTGCCACCGAGAACAGCTTTCTGCTTTCCCATATTCACAAGATATTTTAGTTTCCATATGTATGAGGAAAAAAAACTCTTTCCATCAATGTTTTTAGTAAAGGATTCTAACACAGGCTCGGTTTCTACAGAGTGGTAAAATTCTTCACCCTTTTCCCTTATCATATTTAGAGGATTTCTTGAAAAGGGGGGCTGAAATGTTGATTAAATGGGAAGTTGAATAACCATTGTCTAGCTGCTGTGTTTATCTATTTTTTTTTTCTTAGTGGGTATGACCCGTATGTCTTTTTTTTTTTGTGATACATTGCTTTTCTTATTAAAAAAAAATCCTACAGATGCAGAATCCATTTCTCTTCGAGCTACTCATGCATAAAAAATCAAATAAAAGAACGAAGTACAACAAACAAATTCGCCAATGAAAAAATCTATAAGCTCATAGACTAATATAAAAATTATATAAAAAATTCTAGAAAGAATTAGTTGCATATCCTAATATATTAAAATAGCTACTTTATGTAGTAGATATTATTCCGTTTAAGGATCTATTGGTAATTATTTACAACACCACGCTCTCCATTTACCCCAAACTAATGCAATCCTGCAGTTCTCATCTTCTTGCACAGTAATTAGGTGGTTACTTAAATCCTGGGAAAGCAATAATTAGCAAGATATGTTGAGGAAGGGGGAAGGGGTTATAAAAAGAAAATAGCTCTGTTTCCTCACTAAACGACTTAGGACTGACATGTCAACATAGTCAACCAAACAGAATTCGTGATGCCAGCGTACATAAACAGAAGTTCGTGATGCCAGTGGACATTTGATATACTGTATATTCAAAATTTACTTAATCAAAAATTTAGTGATTACTCAAAAGTGTCACCATTTGTAAACTGCATATTTCATGGACACTTTTGAGTAGTTAATCCATTTTAATTAAGTATATTTTGAATATACAGTATATCAATTGTACGCTGACATCACGAACTTCTGTTTATGTACGCTGCCATCACGAATTCTGTTTGGTTGACTATGTTAACAACTTGACATGTGAGTTTCAAGTCGTTTAGTTGGGAAACCAAGCTATTTTCTTTTTATAACTCCCTTCCCCTTCCTCAACATATCTTGCTAATTATTGCTTTCCCAGAATTTAGATAACCACCTAATTACTGTGCAAGAAGATGAGAACTGCAGGATTGCATTAGTTTGGAGTAAATGGAGAGTGTGGTGTTGTAAACAATTACCATTTTTTTATGGTTTTTAAGTTGAATGTGTAAAAAGAGGAAAATTTCCTTTTGCTCCCTATTACATATAAACATATGCTCTCTCTCTCTCTCTCTCTCTCTCTCTCTCTCTCTCTCTCTCTCTCTCTCTCTCTCTCTCTCTCTGTCCAAAGTCATCAAAGAGCTTGCAGAAATCCATGGCTAAACCCTTTGCTAAGATGGACTGAAGTTTCTTTTTTAAAAAAGGCGAGGTTTTCTAAAAAAAAAGAAAATGTATATACATAAAAACTCCGAACTCTTTTCTTAACATCGCACAAGTTTGAATGGCATCAATTTTATGACGCCTGATCCCAGAAAAGCAGCTTGAAATAACTCTCTCTCTCTCTCTCTCTCTCTCTCTCTCTCTCTCTCTCTCTCTCTCTCTCTCTCTCTCTCTCTCTCTCTCTCTCTCTCGCTTAATATAATGTGACATTGGAAATAAGAAGATGATTAAGAAGTTGCACACATTGCAAAGAAGAAGACGAAAAAGATGCAGACATTGGGAAGAAAAAGAAGATGAAGACATTAGAAAAAAAAAGGAGAAGAAGAAGGAGACGCAGACATTGGGAAGAAGAAGAAGATGCAGACATTGGAAAGGAGAAGAAGAAGAAGATGTAGACATTGGAAAGAACAAGAGAAGGAAGAAGATGCAGACATTAGGAAAAGAAGATGCAAACACTGGAAATAAGAAGAAGATGCAGACGCTGGGAAGAAGAAGAAGATGCAGACACTGGAAAGAATAAGAAAACAAAGGAGATGCCGACATTGGAAAGAAGAAGAAGACGAAGAAAAGGATGACATTGGAAACAAGAAGATGAAAAATATGTAGTCATTGGAAAGAAGTCGGCGGAAAATGCAGACATTGGAAAGAAGAAGATGCAGACACTGGAAAGAAGAAGAAGGTGCAGATTTTGGAAATGAGAAGATGAGTAAGAAGATGCATACATTTGAAAGAAGACGACGAAGAAGATGCAGACATTGGGAAGAAGACAAAGAAGATGCAGGCAATGGAAAGGTGATGAGGAAGAAGATGCAGACATTGGGAAGAAGAAGAAGATGCACACACTGGGAAGAAGAAGAATATGTAGACATTGGAAATAAGATTAGGAAGAAGATGCAGACATTGGGAAGAAGACGAAGATGCAGACACTGAGAAGAAGAATAATATTTAGACATTAGATGCGGACATTGAAAAGAAGTTGCAGACATTGGGACGAAATTGCAGACATTGGAAAGAAAAAGAGGAGGAAGGAGATACAGCCATTAGGAAGATGAAGAAGATGCAGACACTAGAAAGAAAAAGAAGAAGATGCAGACACTGGAAAGAAGAAGAAGATGCAGACACTGGAAAGAAAAAGAAGAAGATGCAGACACTGGAAAGAAGAAGATGCAGACACTGGAAAGCAGAAGAAGAAGATGCAGACACTGGAAAGCAGAAGAAGAAGATGCAGATATTGGAAATAAGAAGATGAGAAAGACGTTGCAGACATTGGAGAGAAGAAGACGAAGAAGATGCAGACACCGGAAAGAAGAAGAAGATGAAGAAGATGCACACATTGGAAAGAAGAGTCACAAGATGATGCAGACACTGGAAAGAAGAAGATGAGGAAAAAGAAGCAGACATTGGGAAAAAGAAGATGCAGGCACTGGAAAGAAGAAGAAGAAGAAGATGCAGACATTGGAAAGAAGTAGACGAAGAAGATGCAGACATTGGAGAGAAGTAGACAAAGAAGATGCGGACATTGGAAAGAAGAAGATGAGGAAAAAGAGGCAGACATTAGGAAGAACATGCAGACACTGGAAAGAAGAAGATAAAGAAGATAGAGACAATCGGAAGAGGAAGAAGACGCAGACGTTAGAAAGAAGAAGACGAAGAAGATGTAGACATTCGGAAGAAGAAGATGCAGACATTGGAAAAAAGAAGACCAAAAACATGCAGACATTCGGAAAAAAGAAGATGATGCAGACACTGGGAAAAAGAAGACGAAGAAGATGCAGACATAAGGAGGCCAGAGAACTTTAAATCATTCAATCGTTTGGAAGAAGATGTAGACATTGGAAAGAAGAAAAAGAAGAAGAAGAAGAAGAAGAAGAAGAAGAAGAAGAAGAAGAAGAAGAAGAAAAGGCAGAAGAAGAAGAAGAAGAAGAAGCAGACATGCGAAAGAGAAAGAAGAAGAAAAAAAGAAAAAAGATGAAGAAAAAGAAAACAAAAAAGACGAAGAAAAAGAAGTAGACATTCGGAAGAAGAAGAAAAAGAAGAGGAAAGAAGCAAACATTCGGAAGAGGAAGAATAAGAAGCAGACATTAGAAAGAAGAAGTAGACGAAGAAGATGCAGACATCAGGAAGAAGAAGAAGATGCAGACATTAGACAGAAGAAGATGAGGAAGAACAAGATGCAGACACTAAAAAGAAGACGAAAAAAATGCAGATATTGGGAAGAGGAAGAAGACGAAGAAGATGCAGAAAATGGGAAGAAGAATAAGATGCAGGTATTGGAACGAAGAAGACGAAGAAGATGCAGACATTACAAAGAAGAAGAAGACAAAGATGCAGAAATGGAAAAAAAGACGACGAAGAAGGGCCAGACATTCAGAAGAAGAAAAAGATATAGACATTGGGAAGAAGAATATGCAGACAAAGGAAAGAAGAAGAAGACTGAGAAGATGCAGATATTAGAAAGAAGAAGAAGAAGAAGAAGAAGAAGAAGAAGAAGAAGTAGGAGACATTTTGGAAGAAAAAGAAGAAGAGGGACGAAGCAGACATTCGGAAGAAGAAGAAGAAGAAGAAGCAGCAGACATTCGGAAAAGTAAGAAGAAGAAGAAGAAGAAGAAGAAGAAGAAGAAGCGGACATTCAGAAGAAGAAGAAGAAGAAGAAGAAGAAGAAGAAGAAGAAGAAGCACACATTCGAAAGAAGAAGAAGAAGAAGCTGCAGCAGACAACTGGAAGAAAAATACGATGACATTTGGAAGAAAAAGACGATGACATTTGGAAGAAGAAGAAGGAGAAGAAGAAGACAATCGCAAAAAGAAAAAGATAAAGATCAGACTATCAAAGAAGAAAAAGAAGGAGCAGACAATCCGAAGAAGAAAAAGAAGAAGAAGAAGAAGAAGAAGAAGAAGGAGAAGAATTCTTCATGAGTAGTCGAGTTAGAGGAAGAGGATCAGGAGGGAGAGTTGTTTGAACTTGAATTAGAACGGTTGGGGCTTTCTCGTAGCCAGAACAAAAGCCGGTGTGTCTGGCATCAAGTACGACACTAAAAACAAATAAGACCAAAGTTCTGTCTTTGACCCTTCTCGAGCAAAGAAAACTTTTGAATTTTAACCCCTTCTGATTTGAGCCTCGGTTAATATGTGTCTTAGGCATGCAGAGTCACACACATTGAAACACAGATAGCATCTATAACTATGTAGTCTTCTTTTAGAATAAGGTAAAAGAAAAGTAAATACAAAACGTAATGAAACTGATAATTATACGTCTAGTGCAAGATGATATGTTTCATGAAACTTTGAGAATGAATGGCTGGAAGCTTTGCTTGCATGAGTTGTGTGCGCGGATCTATATTTATGTTTAGAGTATCCAAAACCTACTTTTTCTGTAGGTCTTGTATGCACACACAACCATATATATATATATATATATATATATATATATATATATATATATATATATATATATATATATATATATATATATATATATATATATATTGTCACCCACCTGCCAGATTGGCATCTTAATTTTGTATATAGCTCTAATTTTAATTTTTTTGTGGAAAGGTTCAGTTCATTCCTGTTCCTGTTTTTAAAATCCCCGGCTGTATCTTTAGTTATCCTTTTTTTTTAGAGTGCTTTTGTTTGCCCCGCCTTCTTAAGTTTTCTTCGGACCACCTATTTCATGCATAGTTAGTCTCACCTGGTCCTCTACTGTGATAAGTGTCCTATTGGAGTAGCTGTCTTCTTATTCTTCAGTTTCTGTAATGTATTAATATTCTTTTATATAAATCTTGAGTGAACCTTAGTGAAACTGATAATGTAACTTATATTTAGAATTTAGTATATTAAGGTTTATTGATCTTGGTTTTGTGCGGTGCAGGATTGAATGTTTCCTGGTTTATGCGGTAAGAAAGGGATTAACATAATTATGTAAACTGTTTAAATATTAAATTGTTCATTTTTGTTCTGTTTTGAAATTAAACCTTTCCTTACTTTTTATTCTCCGAATCTTGGCCATAAAGCCGTCACATAAATTGGGGGCCTACTGGGATCTATCTCGTTTACTGTATTGAGGATTCATTCAGTTTGACAATTGTCGCCACAAATAGTGTTCAATATTTTTAGTTTCACTCAAGATTTATTATAAACATTCTGAATACCCGTTATTAGGGTTAATGATATATATGTGCGCACTGTGAAACCATTTTCGTTTTATTGTTTATTGACGGTTTGCTCTTTTGAGTAATGTTAACGCAGTAGTATATTTTTCATTTTCGCCCTCACTGAGTTGACGACTCCTCGAGACTCATGAGAGCTATCCGGAATCTCTTACCCATATTTTGTCCTTATATAATTGCAACTACGACTTGTGCAGTCATTTCCCCTGGGTTGGAAGATACCAGTATCACGTAGTTTAGACGATAGGTGAGGAATCATTTAAACCTTTATTTAGTTTATTTTTTCTCTGCGCCGACGTTCAAAGTTTGTAAGTTGTCATTCAAGTTGTTTGGAGTGAATAACTCTTGTTTAGGACCAACGGGTTAGTTTCTTAGTTCCTCCATATCAGCTTGAATCGGGAATGTAAAAATTGTTTTCACTCCCTCGTGTTCTTTATTACCTTTTGCTTTCGAATCGGGACTGTCCCTTTTCCCTAATAACCCTAACGTAATCTTATTACTTGTAATGCTTGTTGTTTAATTTTGTCGGGAAACTATAAACTCGCTAACATGATAATTTTGTATTGTGGTTTGTAATGCATTTACTTGAATGGCAGCAGGAAAATGTTAGTATATTATAATTGTAAAACAGGAATTCAATTGTTTACTAAAGGAAGTTTTCTTTAACTTTAACCATGGCTCAATTTAATATTCAGAAGTTTGCTGCGGATCCCTCTGCTGAGTTAGCTAGTATCCCAAATGCTAAGAAACTAGAGCTTCTCGAGGTAGCTAGTAATTTTTCAATTGCAACTAGGAGTAGCATGCGGAAGAAGGAAATTCGCAACCGGATTCTTGAGCATTATATGCGTGTGGGTAAACTAGGCAATGAAGCTAGACAGTATGTAACTCGTGAACCAGCAGTACTAGCCCACGAGCAGCAGTTAGAATATGAGTACATTCCCCTTGAACGCGAGAAACTTGCGGCACAGAAATTAGAATCTGAGAGATTAACGGAAGCTCAAAGGTTAGAGTCAGAGACAAATGTCGAAACTTAAATTAGAATTCGAGATAGAGAAAGATAGACTTCAGTTAACTTTAGAGCGAGAGAAAGAAAAAATGGACTATGAAGCGTCGATAGCACTTAAATTTGAACAGGAAAAATCAAAGCTTTCTAGAGAGAATAAGGAACATGAAATTTCAGTTTTGGAAGCTCAGGAGAAACCCTTTGATTTAGCAAAAAACATTAAGTTGGTTCCCACATCCACAGATTATGACCCTGAAGATTATTTTAAGACTTTTGAAGAGACTGCCTTGCATTTTGATTGGTCACGCGATCAGTGGGTTTTGGCTATTAAGGCCGAAATTAACTGGGAAAGCTGCGAAAGTTTGTAGACATCTCGAAAATACTACAGATTACCAGGATGTTAAACAGGCAATGCTTTTTCAATCTCTGTCGAGGGATATCGTCAGACTTTTCGTAACAAAACTAAATTCACAACGCAAACCTATGAAGAATTCGCTTCAGAGAAATTAAGGGAGTTTAGGAAATGGGTGAAATCTGCTGCAGTAAGTACTTTTGCTGAATTAGAGAATTTGATTGTACTTGAAGAGTTTAAACGAAAGCTTCCTTTGAACATTATGATGTATTTAGAGGATAGGGAAGAAAAAGACTTGTTAAAGGCAGCTTCTCTAGCAGACACTTACTCTTTAATACATAAATCTGGCAACAGTAAGAGAACCGACCAGAATGTAAAACCATTTCCAGCTAAAAACTCAGGAACTCTGACCTATATGGCAAAAGCGTCTAATGATAGTTGTAGTTATTGTAAGAAAGACGATCATACAATTAAAAACTGTCCAGATCCTAAATGTAAAAGTTCCTTGGCTTTTTGGAACACATTTAACCCTTTTCTTAACTTTAAAGGTAAAACAGATGGTCAGATTAAGCCTGTCTCCCATATCCATTCTGAAAAGCCTGCAAATCTATTTGATGATATTACTTTTGATGAAACTGTAGCTTTGAACTCTGATGGGGATAAATATAAAGTCAGGATACTTCGTGACACAGGTGCTTCGCAAAGTTTACTTTTGAGAAATGCTCTCCCAAATATTGAAGTTAACGTAACTAATGAACATGTTCTCATGAAAGACCTTTCACAAATATTCAAAGTTCCCCTTGCTAATGTTCATCTTGATTGTCCTATAAAGAAGGGTAATGTGATGGTAGGCATAAGATATATTGAATTTCCAGTAAAAGGTGTAACTTTATTATTGGCTAATGACCTTGCAGGACGTTTGGTAGTTCCCAACGTCATTGTAATGGAAAAACCTGTAGGTGAAAACATTGAACCTGATCCCGATTGTCCTGTAAATCCTTCTTGTGTTGTCACTTGTAGCCAGAAAACTAGTTTGGATGAATCTAAAGTCACTTCTGAAAATTTTGAAGCACGAAATGTTATGTGTAGAGATAATCTTATTAAAGCTCAGAAGCACGATAACACTTTAGGTAAACTTCATGACCAAGCGGTTTCTAGAAGTGAGATTAGCAAATCCCCATGTTTTTACTTTAAATCTGATTTGTTAATGAGGTTTTACCGTTCCCCTAAGAGATCTAGTGAAGACACCTGGAGCAAAAAGCGACAAATTATGCTACCTCTTTCTGTTAGGAATTCTGTAATGGAAATAGCTCATGATGCCTATGGAGGACATTTAGGAATTCATAAGACCTATGGTGAGATTTTAAATTGTTTCTTTTGGTCTAATATGCAAAAGGGTGTAGCAGAATTTGTTCGCACTTGTCATGTATGTCAGATATCAGGAAAACCAAACCAGGTAATACCCAAAGCACCTTTACAACCGATCTTAATCCCTCATGAACCTTTTAGTAAGATAATTATAAATAACGTTGGTCCTTACCAAAAACCAAGAAATGTAATCAATACTTGCTCACTATAATATGTCCTACGACCCGATACCCTATTGCCATCCCCCTTCATAACATTTCTGCTAAGAACATTGTTAATTCTTTACTGAAAGTTTTCACGAATTTCTGTATCCCAAAGGAAATACAAAGTGATCGAGGTTCAAATTTCACCAGTGACCTGTTTGCCTAGGTACTTAAAGAACTAAATATTAAACAAACTTTGTCTGTTGCCTATCACCCAGAGTCTCAGGGTGCCCTCAAGCGTTGGCACCAAACTTTCAAGAGTATGCTTAGGAAATTTTGGGTTGAAAGTCAACTTGAGTGGGATAAGGGCATTGATTTTCTTCTATTTGCTATCAGGGAAGTTCCCCATGAGTCCCTTGGTTTTTCAACCTAAGAGATGTTGTTTGGGAGGTCAGTTAGAGGACCTCTTTCAGTAATTAAAGAGGAATGGTTGAACACCCCTTCTGAGTCTAGCCAAACCATTCAACAATATATGAATAAACTTAAAAGCACATTAATGCAGGTTACGAAAATTGCTGGGGAGAAATTAAGGGATCAACAGATCTTAATGAAGAGAAACTATGATAAAGCTTGTAAAGTTAGAAAATTTAAACCTAATGACCTTGTGTTAGCCTACCTTCCTGTCCCTGGTTCCCCTCTTAAAGCTAAGTTTTGTGGTCCCTATCCCATCATTAAAAATGTAAACAATAATACCTACATTATCAGAACTCCAGATCGTAGAAAACCCACTCAGATCATTCATGTTAATTTACTCAAGGCTTATCACTCTACGGAAACTGGAAATGGTTCTAGTGAGACGGTTGTTAATCTTAATTTTGAGGTAGATACACCGGGAGAGGACAATTCATTGGAAGACCTTATTGCTTCCTCCATGCCACAAACCAATAGAGAGGTTCTAAATAACCTTGATCTATTCTTGAGCCACCTCTCTCCTTGGGAGTCGCAAAACTTGAAGAATGTAATCTCTAGCCATTCAACTCTCTTTAATGATTTTTCCAGGAAAAGTGATTTGCTGCAATATAACATCAAGCTGGTTCCTGGTACAACACCCAATCGTCAGCAGTCCTATCGTGTGGGTCCTGAGAAGAAGAGCAAAATGAAGGAGGAAATCCAATATCTTCTCCGGCATGGTCTAGCAAAACCGAGTAAATCACCATGGGCTTCACCTTGCATCCTAGTTCCAAAAGAGGACGGTAGCTACAGATTTTGTACAGACTATAGAAAGATTAATAATGTCACCATTAAAGATTCCTACCCTTTGCCACTCATTGATGATTTAATCGATTCAGTAGGGCAAGCCAAGTTTGTAACGAAGATAGACCTCTTAAAGGGCTATTATCAGGTGGGATTAACTGAAAGAGCTAAGTTAATATCTGCTCTCCTTACACCCTTTGGACTCTTTCAGTACGAGTTCATGCCTTTTGGCATTACCAACGCCCCATCTACCTTTCAGTTCCTTGTGAACTTCATCATCCAAGATTTGGAAGGTGTTTATTGTTACCTTGATGATATAATAGTTACTGGACAGACTTGGGAAGAACATGTGAATAGGCTCAAGCGTTTGTTTCGTATGTTAGAAGAGGCTGGATTAACCATGAATCTCAAAAAATCTGTCTTTTGTAAAGCTACTGTTACTTACTTGGGCCACATTGTTGGGGATGGTAATGTTCGACCAAAAACTGCCAATGTAGAAGCTGTTCTAGAGTACCATGTTCCGACCACCAGAAAGTCCTTACAAAGATTCTTAGGGTTAGCCTCATACTACAGGAAATTCTGTAAGAACTTTTCTTCAGTCGCTGCCCCTTTAACATCCCTAACCAGTCCCAAAGTTAAATATCAAGCCTCTTTTGAAGCCTTAAAGCTGTTTTTGATAAACAACCCTGTTCTTAAATCCCCCGATTTTAACAAGCCGTTTATCCTTCAAATATATGCTAGCGATGCGGGAGCTGGAGGGGTGCTACTTCAAGAGTCAGACGGTATACTTCACCTAGTCAGCTACACATCCACTAAGTTCAAGCATCACCAGAAGTCCTACAGCACCATTGAGAAGGAAGTACTTAGTTTGCTACTCGCCCTGTAAAATATGAATGCTACTTACTAGGTGCTGCTGAGGTACTAGTCTTCACCGACCACAACCCCTTGACCTTCCTCGACAAGATGAAGTCCCACAACCAACGTCTACTTCGCTGGTCCATCTATCTGCAGAAGTTCCCTCTGCAGATCCGCCACATCAGAGGAACCGAGAAATCCATGGCAGATGCCTTATCGCGACTGCCTCCTTAACATGATACATCCTTCACCAGTCTAGAGTACGTCCGTCTTTGCCTCATTGCCCTCTTTTTTTACGAGCCAATCTGTTGGGCTCGTCTTCTAATGGGGAGGTGTCACCCATCTGCAAGATTGGCATCTTAATTTTGTATATAGCTCTAATTTCAATTTTTTTGTGGAAATGTACAGTTCATTCCTGTAACTGTTTTTAAGATCCCCGGCTGTATCTTTAGTTATCCCCTTTTTTAGAGTGCTTTTGTTTGCCCCGCCTTCTTAAGTTTTCTTCGGACCACCTATTTCATGCATAGTTAGTCTCACCTGGTCCTCTACTGTGATAAGTGTCCTATTGGAGTAGCTGTCTTCTTATCTTCAGTTTTTGTAATGTATTAATGTTCTTTTATATAAATCTTTAGTGAACCTTAGTGAAACTGATAACGTAACATACATTTAAGATATGGTATATTAAGGTTTATTGATCTTGGTATTTGAGCGGTGCAGGGTTGTTTGAGGGTTTCCTGGTTTATGCGGTAAGAAAGGGATTGACATAATTATGTAAAATATTTAAATATTAAATTGTTAATTTTTGTTCTGTTTTGTAATTAAACCTTTCCTTATTTATCTTATGTGACCTATGGAAGAACCTTTCATTCTTTGAACCTTCGCCAAAAAGATGTCACAATATATATATATATATATATATCTGTATATATATATGTATATATATATATATATACAGTATATATATATATATATATATAAATATACATATATATTTATATATATATATATA
>NC_090757.1:64657080-64669580 GCF_036898095.1 Palaemon carinicauda
TAGTGGTCTCGCCCTATATTAAGTAAAGCATAGTTTGTAAAGGGCCACTGCGTCAATATGAAATATCGACCAGTTTTCCGCACAATACTTGTATTGGACAAAGGTTTTATATCCGCATAGGATGAAAACCAATGCAACATAGCTTGCATAAAGGGACAATTCTATTAGAATTATCCTAGATAAGGTACATAGAATGAATGCTCAATTATACCAATAAATTGACACAGGTGAAGGAGACGCAAGGTTCTCAAGAACCAGATTATTGACAGGCAATAAATAGAGAGGTTAACCACAATTATATATATATATATATATATATATATATATATATATATATATATATATATATATATATATATATATATATAAGAAGAGGATAACCCAAAACTTTAAGCATAAGTATGATAGTAAACAGAGCTTGTTTGTCTGAAAGAAAAAACATTAGATGCCACTTTTAAGATACCGAGGTATCAAAGTCATAAAAGCCTGTATTACAAATCAATGACATTAGCGTTAGAAACGCTCGGCACACATGTCTGCACTTATGCTAGGTTCACCTTCGGAAATGGAACAGTCTGGATGGGCAACACAGTGCCCTCACTTAGTTTGTAGTACAGTATGTAACTACACACTCACCCTGGAATTAATCGTCCCAATTAAGACCACTGTTCCTCGCAGAGTTAAACAGTAGGGTTAACACCGCGACCCACTGCTACCACAGATCTCTTTTAGTTCCTCTACTTGCTTCGCATAGTGGCGAAAGAACACTCTGGAAGACTTCCAGCCAGTGTATGAACGGAGATGTTCAAAATCCATACAATTAAAGAAATTTAAGAATGAGGCAACTTTCCTCGGATCGTGACTTGCGGGTGTATTGTCAGGATCCGCTCTGCGAATAAAATATGTGATTTTCGCTCTGAGTTGGTTCAGAGATAAATTTGAGCCTGATGTTTCTCCCCTGAATAGTTGACCACCCTTGAAGTCTGAAGTTCTATGAAGATAGACCTTTAGGCATTCTACTGGACATAGAGATGCATCTTCTTTCAGAGGGCAGATCCTCCAGGGACCCCACCTGTTGGTGGGTGACTCATTCTTGGCGAGAAACGTAGGATCCGGAAACAGGTTCAGTTCTTCCCCATCCAGGAACTGAACACGACCTGCCTCTCTCGAGAGGCTACAATCTCACTAACCCTGGCCCCGGACGCGAGTGCAAAATAGGAAAATAACTTTTTGTGTCAAATCCTTTAACGCACACTCTTCATTGCTCAACAGAGAAGCGAAATGAAGAACTTGTCTAAAGACCATGAAATGGGCTTTGGAGGTGCTAAAGGTCTGAGCCTAGCACAGGCTTTCGGGACTTTATTAAAGATCTCGTTACCTAGGTCGACCTGGAAGGCATATAGAATGGGTCTTGTCAAAGCAGACTTACACGCTGAAATCGTGTTCGCTGCCAACCCTTGACCATGGAGGTGGGGAAAAAAGATAAGCAGAAGTCTGTCAAGATCTCCTGCGGAATCTTCGCCTTGACAAAAGGCCACCCATTTTCTCCAAGATGACTCATATTGCCTTCTAGTAGATTTGCACTTATATTCCTCAAGGAAGTCTATACTGGCTCTCGAAATCCCGAAACGCTTTCTCACCGCTAGGGAGAGAAAATCATGAACTGCAGGGTCCGGGTTTTCTGTAATGAAGCGCAGACAGTTGACTTCTGGACTCGCTGGGTCAGAACTGGATCTGGTAGTGGTACAAACTTCAGCTACAGTTCCAATGCCAGGAGGAACCACACGCTGTTCGGCCACTTGTGGGCCACTATTGCCGCTACCCTTTGAAGGATCTCAGTTTGTTGAGGACCCTCAACAGAAGGTTGTGAGGAGGGAACAGATAAATCTTGGACCATCTGTTCCAGTCGAGGGACATCGCGTCCACTGCTTCCGCTAAGGGGTCCTCGTACGGGGCACGTACAGGGGCAACTTCTTGTTGTCTTTCGTCGCAAAGAGGTCTATCTGCAGTTCTGGGACTGATTCAGAATGAAGGAGAATGATCCTGCGTCTAAGGACCATTCCGACTCTATCGGTGTGAACCTGGATAGAGCGTCCGCTGTCACATTGCGGACTCCTTGAAGGTGAACTGCCGACAGGTACCACTTCTTCTTTTCCGCCAATCGGAAGACGGCCAACATCACCTGGTTGAGAGGTGGTGACCTCGATCCTTGTCGATTCAAGTATCTTACAACTACCTCGCTGTCTATTACCACTTTATGTGGAACGAATGACGCGGGGAGACTTTCTTTAAGGTAAGGAGCACTGCCCTAGCTTCTAGAAAGTTTTAAGAGAAAGGTCTTGAATAGCCTGGACCAAGTCCCCTGGACTTTTTTCCGATGAGAGTGACCTCCCCATCCCTCCTTTGAGGCGTCTGAGTGAATCGTCACCGACGGGGGAGGTGGCTGAAGAAGAACCTGACTTCTTTAGATGTCTGGCTTGGGACCAAGGCCTGAGAAGAGTACTTAGCCGAAGCGGCTGGTCTTCTCAGATCTCTTCACGCGTTTGATGCATAATTTCTCCAAACTCCGATTGCATCCTTTAGCTGTGCTCTTAGCACTGGGTCTGTCACCGAAGCAAACTGGAGAGAGCGCAGTACTCTCTCCTGCTCGTGTCTTGATATCCTTTCGGAATCTTGAAGTCTCTTGACAGAACCCGCTATCTCCTTCCTTTTCTTCGCCGGGGTGGAGAAACGGTGTGACAAAAGGTCCCAGTGGATCTTAGCCACTGGAACTTTTGAGATGGAGAAAGTCGAGACTTTTTCTGTTGATCTTGAAGCCTAGGTACTCTAGGAACTGGATCACTTGACTGGAAGCTTGCAAGCATTCTGTCTCGGATGCTGCCCACACCAACCAGTCGTCCAGGTAGGCTACTACCTGAATTCCCTTTAGGCGAAATTGTTTGAGAGCTACGCTCGCAAGCTTCGTAAAAATCCTTGGGGCTATGTATAGCCCGAATGGCATGGCTCCGAAGGCGTATAGTCTTTGTTGTAGCCTGAACCCTAGGTAGGGGGAGAGTCGATGGCTAATTGGAATGTGCCAGTAGGCGTCTGACAAGTCTATAGAGACAGAATATGCCCTCTTGGGCAGTAAGGTCCTTATGTGTTGCAGTGTTAGCATTTTGAATTTGCAATTCACTATGAACTTGTTAAGTGGCGAGAAGTCCAGAATAACTCTGAGCTTTTCCGAGTCTTTCTGGAACACAAAACAGCCTCCCTTAGAAATTGATGGGCTTCACCCTTTTTCTCCAACCGTTCTTGAACGTACTCCTCCATAACGGGGGTGGAGTGTTGGAAAAAACCGAAGGTACGGGGGTGGAGTGCTGTACCAGCTCCCGCCCAGTCCATTCTTGAGTAGGCTGTGGGCCCAGGGATCGAAGGTCCACCAATCCCGAAATTTCAGAAGTCTCCCTCCTACCGGTATCACCTCACTTGGACTGCCGTCCTGAGGTCTTGCCTTCCTGACCACGACCACCCCTGAATCCCCTTCCCCTTGAGGGGCGTCTAGACGAGCCTCTGGCTGCTCCTCTATGCTTTGCTCGAAAGGAAGTAGACTGCCCTTCGAACGCTGGGGTGAATGCCGTGGACTGTGTCGACACGGCCTGGGGTACCCACTGAAAGGTGGTCGGGGTTTGTGCCACGATTTGGGGCACTGGGGGCAATGGCAATTGCAGTTGCTGTTGCTGTCTAAATGGCTTGGCTGGCCGAGACGGTAGCCTAGTCCTCATAGTCTTCCTCTTTGGTTGAGGACCCTCATCCGGGGAAGACTTTCTTTTGATAGCCAGGCCCCACTTCTGGAGAAGGTTTCTATTTTCCGAGGCGGCTTTATCAAAAACTTCTTTGACCAAGTTGGTAGGGAAAAAGGTCTTTTCCCCAAATGTTGGAGGAGATTAGTTTCTTTAGCTCGTGCCTCACCGTAGCCGAGGTAAACACGAACTCCCTACAAGCTCTCCTTGCCTTGACGAAGCCATAAAGGTCCTTCGTCACTGTGGCCAGATGAGGCTTGGCCACTACCATGAACATTTCATGGACCTTGGGGTCACTTGCCATCGTCTCGAGAGTAGTCTGAAGAGACATTGAGGCAGTCAGTCTTTCTTTTGTATCGAACTCACTTCGCAAAAGAAAGTCAGACAGCTTAGGGAGGTCCTTGCCGAACTGA
This sequence comes from Palaemon carinicauda, assembly GCF_036898095.1. Lineage (NCBI taxonomy): Eukaryota > Metazoa > Arthropoda > Malacostraca > Decapoda > Palaemonidae > Palaemon > Palaemon carinicauda. The sequence continues at coordinate 64,661,276 of NC_090757.1, forward strand.
TGTCCGGCAATATCAGCCTCCAACTTTCCCACTGAGAACGTAAGATGGACGTCCTTCCAGTCTTTGTGGTCCATAGGCAGGGCCAGCGACAAGGGTTTACACTCCTCTAGGGAGGGGCAAGACTTGCCGGCCTCGATTGCTTTTAGTACAGCCAGAAACCCTTTCTGTAAAAGGGGGAAGGCTCTAGTAGGCGAGGACACAAAGGAAGGGAGCTTCCTATTCAGTGCAGCTACCTTTGAGTTAGAGAAGCCCCTCTCTTTCATCGAGGATGAAAGTAGAGCTTGAGCCTTAGCATGGTCCATCACTATGACCTCCTTCGGCTCTGTCTCCTCCTTTGAAGCTGGTTCCTTCCTCAGTCGGACATAACAGTCCGGATATGATGGCTTGCTGGGTCAGAATTCCACCCTCCAGGGGAACTGAGCCCAGCTTATCCGAGATGACGATCTTTCCAGTCGTCATCGGCATGTGCTCAGCATACCCCCATGGGTTAGCATCTGAGCACAAGGGAAGGTCTTTCACATTGAGCTTTTTCTGGGGCCCATGTGATTCTGCAAGGCACTGCATTCGCAGTTCTATTGCAGCCGCCTTCTCCTGATTCTCCTTCTGCATTTGTTGGATCATTCCAACAATAGAAGAGAGGGCCTGTCCCAGCTCTACTGGGAGAACGGCCGATGTAGAGGGGCTTGAACTTCATCCTGGGCTTCTGCCAGGAGGTCTTCCTCCTGACACCCGTCCACATCAGATATCCTGTCATTTAGCTGGATGTCTTGCATCGCGACCGCGACTTCAGCATCCACCTGGATCTGAACTTAGGGGATCTCCTCTTGAGGCTGGGGAATCACTGCATCAGCTGATGCCTTAGGGAAAAGATACGCCCTCATCTTCTCACTTGGAAGATAAGGGCCAGAAGTGTTCTTTTGGAAGCCCCTTACCCAGGTACGAAGCTTCTTCCTAGCTATTTAAATGTCTCATTAATCAGGTTAGTGCACACAGTACATACCTGAGGGTCCCAATACCGGAGATCATCCTTGGAGACAGCGTATGCTGCGTGTCTCCTACAAAACTCATGTCCGAAGAGGTTCTTGCTGCTGACATTGCAGAAAGCACTTCCCCACTTCGGAGTGACCTTCTGTAAAGAGAAGAAATTTCCATGAGTATCAAGTGAACTATGTATCACTGGATATGCATAGTATAGCATAACAATTCAGAAAGGAAAGACACACACTTGTGTTTCCCTCACAACCCATTGTTGCAGCCTTCCAGATAATAAAATCAAAATGGTTTATATCTACTAGAGTAACCAATGCAAGGTTTCCAGAGGAAACAGGTGGAGCTCACACCTAGGCAATGATTTTAAAATCCTGGATAATAGACAGGGAAGAACTCTGCTTCCTGTCTGAGGGCAACAGCAAAGGGCCGTGCAAGAAAACACAATAGTGTTAGAAGATACAGTGCTGTACCTAAATCTTTACTATAGTTTTCTTCTTACTGTATATGCTATACAGAAGAATACTAGTACAGTATAGGAGGATGTGTGCCGGCCTGCCTTTGCCGGCCGGCCTGCCTTTGCCGGCCGGCACACACCACAACTAGCTTTAAAGTATACTACTTAACAGCTATAGGGCGGCAGCACTCTGGTTCAAATGCCTGTGCCGGCGGCAGCAGCTGCCGGCCGGCAACAGCCAGTGTTGGCCGGCAATGACTGCCGGCCAGCAACTACACAAGGTAGTACCCAGCTGCCGGCCATACTCTTGGTGACCGGCAGACAAGGACTGACATAAGCCGGCCGGCAAAGGTACAAGACCGATGCCAGCCGGCAGCAAAAGAACCAGAAGACTACACCTGCCCGGCTGCCGGCCTCATAGGCCGGCAGCCGGGACAGGTACAGCACTAGAAGAAAATAGAATGGATGCCGGGATAAGAGTGTACACAACCCCCCAAGCCAGGCAACCGAAAGAGTGCATATAAGGAAGGGGAGAAACTTAATTCAGGCTTCCTTGACCAATGCCGTCCGGCTCTGCCGGCAGGCATGGATGAGGGACCAAGAGAGGTCCGGGCAGCACTCGAAAACATAAGACCCTTGCCGGCCAGCATCTCTGCCGGCCGGCAATGGGCTTAGTCAATTCCACATCCCAACCTATACTAGGTCCAGAAGTAGAATGACGTACAGTACAGTAATACCCCTGCCGGCCAGCTCTGCCGGCCAGCAAGGTACAGTACAGTAATGGCTAGGCCATTACGGATATAGAGGGGGAAGGGACAAGAGGGTCCTGCCAACCTTGCTTTAGTGACAGATCACCCGCAGCCAAGAACTTTGTCTTAGCCTAAGGGAGATCTAAGGGAAAGGGCCAGCAATACTTGACAGCTTCCAGAGCACCAAAGCAAGGAAGGCGTTGCTACTCCCAAGGGAAGATTTTATCCTCCCCCGAGAACAGCAACAGGACTTAGTCTGGTCGATCACAAAAGAAGGAATCATAACTTACAGAAACCTTCGGTAGTGACCTAAGGGAGCTAAGCTCCCTTTGAAAGTGTTAGGTCAGCGAGGGGGACTCTGCCCCAAGCCAGACAACACGGACTCAGACTAAAAACTCTGTTGTTCTGTCCCTCTTTGAACCAGACTTTGCTGGAACAGGAAGGTACAGTAACACCCTAGTATAGTTTTATCGAAAATAAATTCGGAAAAAACCACTTAGGGATAAGCCCAAGGCTTAAACAGAGGGAAAGGGATTGCATACCTTCTCCGAAGAAAAGAAAGCAACCGGGGAGTATGATAAAGTATACTAAGGCTCCATAAGCAATTAGCCTAGGCACCAAGAGAATCGATTACCTAATTCACCGAAACTCTCACGTATACAATCTTGGAAATATTCCACACAGTCTAAAATGTATAAAATATAGCCTAAAGCTTCAATAAAATTTTAATTACACTCGGAAAAACCAAAATCATGCATTAAGTACTAGGACCAAACGACTAGGCTACATGGCCTAGCGTAGGCCAGAATGGCGAATACTTCGCCAAATAATACTAAGCACGAAAGGAAATCCTATGTAAAGCTAAATAGCTAAAATTTATTAAGCAAAACAACCAGGAATGTCACTCTGACTAACTAATTTATACCTAGCGAGTGACAGTGTCCAGGACACCTCTGGTAGGCTACGGCTCTTGTATCAAAGATTAATCCTATTAATCACTCAAAATTTTACCAAGAGCCTACATTTATACATAACAGACACTATACTCAACTTATCCGAGGCCAACGAAGACGGAGAAGCCATGAAAAGCTGAATAAATCCAAGATTTGCGAGAAAAACAGGAAAAAACACCGAGTTGTTAAGCTACGCAAAAAGGAATGCAGATGGCGCCAGGATTGGCGCCAGGCACGCATACGAATCGGGGGATAGGGAAGCCTTGGGAGCGGCTCCCCTTTTTCTTTCCCGAATTCGTATCTCGTCAATCACCTCCTACGAGACGAAATCTCTGTTCAGGTCGTAGATTGCCATGTGACGTGTCTAGAATACGTCCTCTGATATGTCGCGATATCCCTTTCACAAGGGATACTCGCTCCAGGAGTTAGAATTCTGGTACCTTAAGGTAAATTCTCTGGGAATATCGCCGTAGTTGTAATATACCCTAGGAAGCTACCCTATAGGAACTTCCATCAGGACGACATGGCTTGAGCCCAAAAATATATATATATATATATATATATATATATATATATATATATTATATATATATATATACATATATATATGTATATATATACATAAACATATATATATATATATATATATATATATATATATATATATATATATATATTTATATATATATTTATATATATATATATATATATATATATATATATATATATATATATATATATATATATATATATATATATATATATATATATATATATATATATACTATATATATATATATATATATATATATAATATATATATATATATATATATATATATTTATATATATATATATATATATATATATATATATATATATATATATATATATATATATATATATATATTTATATATATATATATATATATATATATATATATATATATATATATATATATATATAAAATATATATATATATATATATATATATATATATATATATATATATATATATATATATATATTTATATATATATTTATATATATATATATATATATATATATATATATATATATATATATATATACATATATATATATATATATATATATATATATATGTATATATTTATATGTATATATATGTATATATATATATATATATATATATATATATATATATATATATATATATATATATATACCTATATATATATACATATATATACCTATATATATACATATATATATATATATATATATATATATATATATATATATATATATATATATATATATATATATATATATATATATAGTATATATATTGTAACGAGCCGAAAGAAGGTTGTGAACCGAAAGGCAGTTTGAAAGAAACTGAGTTAATTTATTATAGAACATTCTCCTTTATATACAAAACCTCAAGGCAACGGGAAATTACATGTTCGAGAGACAGACAATGTTATAATAGGAGAAACGCAGACATGTTCATTCTGATTCTTTTTAGTGCGAGGGAAGAGCGAAGATACATGTATAATATATACAATATGAATTATGTACGATCGAGTGACACATGGTTGGTACATGGCTCCCCCGCTAAAAATGACATACTGTACATGGTAAATAGGGTGCCCTGATCTAGTGAGGTGAACTGTAGGCGGGTCATCTGGCAGAAGATAAGCAGGTTTTAGACGATCAATGGAGACCCAGTCTTCTTTGCCACGAATGTTTAGTAGGAATGCTTTCGGACTGTGGTGGATCACAAGGAAAATGCCCGTGTAAGGGGGCGTAAGCGGTGACTTGCTATTGTCGTTGCGCAGAAAGACGTGCGTTGCAGAGTGCAAGTGTGTTGGTATGTGATGCTTCGCTGGGGTCTTGTAAGTCCGGCGGAATGGAGTAAATTTTCCCATGACATGACGGATACGCTGGTGACCGTTGAAGGATGTCGTAGATGGAAAAAATTCGGCAGGGACGATCAACGGGTCGCCATACACCATTTCAGCTGCCGAGACGTCGAGGGCGTCTTTAGGAGTGGTCCTTAGTCCCAGGAGGACCCAGGGAAGCTGAGTAAACCAGTTGGAATCCTTGCAACGGGACATCAAAGCTGCTTTGAGGGTGCGATGAAAACGTTCAACCATTTTATTGGCAGTGGGGTTGTAGGCCGTTGTCTAAAGTAGGGTGATGCCCAGGAATTTCGCTAATGATTTCCACAATTGAGAGGTGAAAATGGTTACCCTGTCGGAAGTAATATGCTCAGGGATTCCAAATCTTGCAATCCATCCAGAGAGTAAGGCAGATGTATATGAGGCGGATGTTGCAGTTTCCATGGGAATGGCTTCAGGCCAATGAGTGGAGCGGTCGATGACGGTAAACAGGTAATGAAGTCCTTGTGATGGTGGTAGGGGGAAAAACGGCGCTGAGGTTGAGGAAAGGTGCCCACTAAGGAATCCATGTCTCGATGTACTTTGGAAGTTTGGCAAGAAGTACAGGCGCGGACCCAATCCTTAGCATCCTTTGAAATGCCATGCCAAATGAACTTTGCCTTCAGCAGCTGTGCAGTAGAACGGCATGAGGGATATGAAAGGCCGTGAATGAAATCAAACACCTGCCGCCGCATGGGAGCAGGAATCCAAGGACGCGGTCTACCAGTACTGACGTCACACAGGAGGGTGGTGTTGGAGTATTCGAGGGGGAAGTCTTCCCAACGGAGGGACGTCCAGGGTCTCCTACATGCTTGATACTCTGGATCCTGTCGTTGGGCTTCCCAGTTGAACGGCTGCCAACGTGTTTCTTGACAGGGCATCGGCAATGGGATTCATTTTCCCAGGGACATATTGAAGGGTGCAATTGTATTCAGCCACGGCGGTGAGATGTCGGCGTTGCCAGGCGGACCAGGCATCAGACGGTCGAGTAAAGGCATGCACCAGAGGCATGTGGTATGTACGAATGACGAAGGGCGTACCTTCTAAGAAATGGCGAAAGTGACGGACAGCCAAGTGAACCGCCAGCAATTCTCGATCAAAGGTAAAATAACCCGATTCTGCCATGGACAGTTTTCTGCTGAAGAAGGCCAATGGGCGGGGCGAGCCGTTGACCACCTGCTCGATTACTGCACCAATAGCGACGTCGCTGGCATAGTAGAGAGAAAGAGAGGGGCATGTGGGATAGGAAAAGTGAGAGCCGCAGCAGCTGGTAGGGCCTTCTTTGCATTGCAGAAAGCTGCTTCTTGAAGGGGACCCCACTTCAGGTGCTTCAGCTTTCCCTTGAGGGAGGCGTAGAGGGGAGCAAGAGTGGCGGCAATGGCTGGCAGAAAACGGTGATAATAGTTGATCATGCCCAAGAATTCCTGCAGAGCTTTGACGGTCGGGGGCACGGGGAAGTTCTGAACAGCTGCTACCTTCTCAGGGAGGGGGTGGACTCCTTCAGGAGTGATGCAGTGCCCTAAGAACAACACTTTGTTGGCACCAAAGGTATACTTGTTCTACCGGACTACAAGGCCGTTTTGTTGCAGGCGGTCGAGCATGATGCGCAGGTGACGGAGGTGTTCCTCTTTTGAGGAGGAGAACACAAGTATGTCGTCTACATAACATACACAGAAAGGGAGGTCCCCTAAGATGCCATCCATGAGACGTTGAAACGTGGCCCCAGCCTTACGAATGCCAAAACAGGAGTAATTGAAGGTTTATGTACCAAACGGAGTGGTGATGGAAGTCTTGGGGATGTCTCTTGGGTTCATAGGCACCTGATAATACCCCTTCAGGAGGTCGAGCGTAGAAAAAACCTTTGCTTTGAGCAGGTAGGTCACGTCGGCAATGTTTGGTAGGGGGTAGTGATCCGATTCTGTTTGCATGTTCAGGTGCCTGTAATCCCCACATGGACGAAGAGAGCCGTCTTTCTTCAGAACGATGTGTAAGGGTGACAAACATGGGCTGGAAGTCTTTTTGCAAAAGCCCATTTACTCCATTTTGGCGAACATCTGTTTGGCGGCTGCCAATCGTTCCGGTGCCAGACGTCTGAATTTTGCGAAGACTGGGGGTCCCGTCGTCTTGATATGGTGATAAATACCGTGCTTGGCAGGAACCGTGGGGGTTTGGCGAAGTTCTGGACGGAAAACTTCCATGTACGACGTGAGGAGGTGGGCGTAGGCATCCATGGGTGCGCTAATGTGAAGAGTGAGGTTAGAGGGGGCGGTTGAAGAGGTTTGGACAAGTAAGAGTCTGCGTTGACCAATCGTCGACCAGAAGGTGGAAATCAGAGAGGAAATCCGCACCGATGATTGGCAATGTGACGTCAGCAGCGAGAAACTTCCAATTGAATTTACCATTTCCGAACGATAATGTGAGGTTCTCATAACCATAGGTGGGTATCGCAGATCCGTTGGCCGCTACCAAGCGGACGTTGGCAGATGTAGACAGACTACGTTGTATCTTGAAGAGTTTCCTTGGCAAAAGAGAACAACAAGCACCCGTGTCTACCAAAAATTGCACGCCTGCATCATGTAAAAAGAAAAGATTAGAAATACGGGATGCCACCGCCACGAGCGATGGCCTACTTACACGTTTTTTGGCCACTGACAATTCTCAGCATATTTCTTTGCAGTTGCTCTCTGAAGTGGTAGTAGCAAAACTGTGGCCGATGGGAGGTAGTAAGTGGCTGTAGAAGTCGTTTGTTGGGGCGCGAGCGATTGGTGGGTGGTGGGCGGCTTTGTCGCTGCTTCGGCACGTCAAGGTGTGGGCGTGTATGTCCTACGGAATTCATGTCAGCTTCGGTTGACGTTGAATAGGCATCCTCTTCGTCAGGGGTGGAGGCGTTGATGGAGGTCTTGTAGTGGCTGTCCATAAGGGCGTTGGCTTTGGTCATCAAGACCTTTGAGGGTAAACTATCGACATCGGATATGGCAGCGCATATAGGTCCGGGTAAACGGCGTATCCAAAGGGCACGAAGTATGTTTACCTCACGAGGAGAGCCGTCTGCGGCAGGTTGAAGGTGAGCAATACTGGTCATTTCCCTGAGGGCAAGCAAATCCCTTTTCTCCCCCAACGGTTGTTGTGAGAGCTGAAAAAGCTTTGCTATATGGGCGGCTGGTGACGGCGAGTACTGCTGCAGAAGGTATGTTTTGAGGGCTTCATACGCTATTGGGGTGTCTCCTTGTTCAA